>NC_135508.1:5800000-6077500 GCF_051989575.1 Stigmatopora nigra | reverse complement strand
GGTTAGTGTGTGTTTAAATACAACATGGTTAGGATTAGGGTTAGAGGTTAGGGTTCGTGTGTGTTTAAATACAATATGGTTAGGGCTAGGGTTATGGTTAGGGTTAGGGTTAAGGTTAGGGTTAGGGTTAGGGTGTTTTTAAATACAAAATGGTTAGGGTGTGTTTAAATACAAAAAGGTTAGGGTTAGGAATAGGGTTAGGGTTAGGGTTAGGGTTAGGGTTAAGGGGTGAAGTATCCATAACGTCAAAATGCCAAATTACGAGTCCGAAATTATCACTTATTTGGGTCTCATGCATAGAAAACACACCAAGAGACATATATACAATTAAAAAATGAATTGTCATGTGCTTGAATAGACAACGCTAACTGACTTCATGTTGCTGTAATAAAAACAATACATAATAAAGATCAGTGTGTATTTGAGGGGGCCTAAAACAAGTTCATGCTGAAGTTTGAGAAATATGATTTCAAAATGATTGAAGAATGACAACTTTTAAAGCCAATAACACACTAGACTTCCCCAATTTAATTTTGTTGAATAAATAATGTATGATAGTGACAACATGCTCAGCAAAATTATTAAAATACTAATGTAGTTTGCATATTGCCATTGGCCTCATCAAATATTCATGTATCATGCAAAGATTCTGCACCCTTTCTCGGATCTTTTGTAATCTTTTTTTTACATCTCTGTAGTATTGCTTTGGATTTATTTGACACGTTTGTTTACATTCGCAACTGACAAGCTCCCACAATGCAAAGCGGTTGCTGTAACATTCAAATCTGAGCATTCTGGTTTAAAAAATAAACGTATGTGACAAGAAGCAAATGCGATGAAATACAATTGTGTAAAAGATATGAAAAATACAGAAATATATATACTATGGATTTGACACCAATGCTTAAAGACGTGTCAAGATATCGCTTTTATATAAACTCGTGATGACGCAAATGCTTTTCGGTGGGAGGAAGCTCATTGTAGAGGTCACGTGCTGAGTACTCGTTACTCCACCAATCACCTCGGGGAAGGTCTGAGACAAGAGCCAATTGCCGTCCTAGCAGGGCGTCACCTGATTCTGGTGAGCGAGTCAACAGAAAATACTGGTCTATGTGTAGTCGTAGCAGGAGAAGCTAGAGGGCGCTCTTACAGGCACCTCTGGTGGATGTGGCTCATAACTGACTTGGAAAGGCTCGCGGCTGGCAAATGAGTTCGATGTATGAGGTGGAGCATGCCTCCAAAACCCAATTCAGACTACTCTCCTCTCACCTTTTTAAATTTTTCCTTTTTACATTTTTCCCTTGTTTTGCGACATTTTTTTAAAGTCACAATAATGTGACACAAATATATATACAAATATGTACCTGTATATACCTATTTTTAATACATCTTTGAGGTTTCATTTAAAAATATTTTCAAGCTAGGTTTAGTACACGCACTATTGTCTATAAAGATTTAGATAACCCGCGACTCTAGTGAGGATAATGCGGTTCAGAAAATGATTGAGAATGGGTTTAGATCACGAATGCCACTGACGTAAAATGGCCGACAAGTTTGGATAACAATCCTCTGTTCGTCTCTGTCTCTCTGTGGACTCCACTTTTCCCACAATCCTTTTCGGTTTTAATGTTGAGTTCTATTACGTTTCTCAAAATGCTCAAAATGTAGTTTTGGCCCAACGAAGTCGTATTTATCATTGAAGTTTCTTTCCTATGTTTGTTTAGACTACCACAAACCAATGCAAGTCAAACAGGGGAAAAACAAATACTTTTAATAAACCCTTACTAAAATAAGCATCCCATTTCCTTTCTATTTAAACAGCGTGACATACCCTATAAGATGGACAGACGGGAAACTTGCAATCTGAGCTACTAACTGAGAACTTGTTTCTCCGAATTTGCTCAGGGGAAAGTCCCCGGACACAATGCAGAAAGTGCACCGTATAATGCGGCTGTTGGTTCAATACGGCATTTGGGCTAAGATATTCGTTAAGAAAATTGAGCTCGCCACGGTTGTTCCAAACTTCGTCTGAATCATAGGAATGCGGGTGTATAGACTCAACGGGGCTTAATCTTCGGCTGTCCATTTTTGCCTGTTATTTGTATACATAATTGAATTGTTGGAAGACAATTGTCATTTCATTTTCATTATCTTTATCCTCACTAAAGTCGCGGGGGGTGCTGAAGCCTATGTCAACTGACTTTGGGCCAGAGGTGGGGGACACCCTGAATTGGTGGCCAGCCAATCGCAGGGCATAAGAAGACAAACAACCATTCACACTCACACTCATATCTAGGGGCAATTTAAAGTGTCCAATCAGCCCACAGTGCATGTGTTTGGAATGTGGGAGGAAACCAGAGTACCCAGAGAAAACCCACACAGGCCCAGGGAGAACATGCAAATGCCACACCAGATGGACCCAACTGGATTTGAATCCAGGTCTCTCAATGTGAGGCCGCCGAGCTAACCACTCACCCACCTGGCCGCACAATTTTTAAAAGTTGAAATCATAAATTAAAAATATCTTGATTCAATTCTTATATATATTTTTGCTACTTAAGCTTGACCAACACAAACATGTAATGACTTGATCTCTAATAATTTTTTCTCGTATTTGAAATGTTTCTGTTTTATGTATTTTGGGTATTAATATCATCACCATATACTTGCTTTACTTTGTACTTGTTGAATATCCAAGTATTCATCCAAATGAAATAAAAGAATAAAACATAATCTTGCTTCTCTCAATGATGCGAAATCTGATCTATTTTATGAATTATATTGCTATGTTGAGGTTTCACTGAACAATAATTGTGATTTACTTTTCCTCTCCTTATATAGGTTAATTCTTTAGTTCTCCTACTCATGATGGCAAAGTGAGGGGGTTAAGCTAAGAATGATCTTATTTTTAAAGATTAGAAACTTCATTTAATATTGTCTTAAAAGTAGATTTTGGAGAAGCAATATTTTTTGGTACAATGTCTTTTTTTCTTTAAATATTTTGTGTTATTAAGTGTTATTTTATTCCCAAAGTGTTCTTTTTAAATGTTTTTCTAAGGTTTTGTTTGTTTCTAAGTATTTTTCGTTCAATATTTTAAGTGTACAATGTATTTTTTCACTTTAAATATTTAAGTATTTTTATTTAAGTGTGTAAAAACAAGTTGGGGAATTTATAACTGTCTTACAGTGGCGGTCCGTGAATTTCTTAGCGACACCTTCAGCTATCGGAATCAATCCAACTCTCAAAAATGATTTTATGACTATAAAACCTCTACTGCAGCTACAGCTTCGACACATACAAATCATCAATAATAACCTCATACAATTGAAATATTATTTAAGAATATAGCCATATTTTACTCACCAAAAATCCTTTTACCTGTACACAATATCCACCCTCCAGCGGAAAAACAACAAAAGGAATCTGAAAGACAATTTGGAATTATTTAATAAGTATTCATGGCCAAAATATAATTAACATCAGTCTGTGATTCCGATATATTTTTTAGACCAGCAGAGAAGGCCTTGCAGGCCCTGTCATTCAACCACTGATATATAGATGTACATGGGTTTAAAAAATCAATTTTAGAATGGCCCAGTCATATTTTTACCAACACTGTATAGTAGCAGATGGCACTGACAGGCATTACGTTCATTTCTTTTCTATTGTTTACTGTTACAGATTTAGTGTCTATTAATTTTCATTGACAATGGAGCACGTGTTCCTTCATGTTGAGGCTAATAGAACACACATTTTTAGAAAGTATCCTTCCCCCACGCACACAAAAACACAGTTAAGCAGACCGTGGTTGCCTGGATTAGTGGAGTGCACAAACAGATTTAAGCATCACATGCTGCTGCCCCCTATAAACTGCGTCTGTTCACAACCATGTTCCACGCCCTCTAAACATCGACCCACCCTCCCCCACCGTCTGCACCCTTCGTCTGTACTCGGCCATCATAGATGGCTAGACGACCACAGCATCACAAGGTGGGGTACGGGATGTGAGGCAGGGAGGGAGGGAGATACAGGATCAGGGTCAGATGGAGTCTAGTTAGCCAGAGTGACGTGTAGGGTGCATGCGTGTGTGCTTACATGTAGGGGAGCAGGAACAACAAGCGAGGGAGAGAGAGAGTGTATATCTGCCTGTGTCAAGGTGTGTGTGTGTACGAGAGAGGAAAAGCAGACAGGAGGTGGAGGAAGACGATTCAAAGGTGCGAAGGAAAGAAGGGTCTGTAATAAAGACGAAGAGAAACAGATTAAGAGGGAATAATGGCCGAGCCAGAGTTGAAATTAAGGAGCAGCCGGGAGAGCGTTGCTAAGGAGAAGATGGGGGGTAGGTATACACTACACTATAATACAATACACACTCTGCCACATGGCGCAGGGTTGTACTAATACTTCTTTTGAGCTGATGCAATGTTGCAAAGCAAGATTATATGTATTAGTCGTCATGGAGGTATGTTAACGTTTGTGGTGACAGGTGGATATGGTATGCATATGAATGCTTTATTTGTATTTGGTTGAATAGGGTAGACGTTGGTCCTCTTCTGTGGAATCATTCAAATGGTATCGTTGCTCATTTGCATAATTTGGGTGGATCACAATCACATTAATTTATTCACATGCTCATTTCTTTCTATTAAGGTATTATGGACTGATACTATAGCATGAAGATGTTAGATGTTTATCATGTACTATTGGGAAACTATATTGTAGTGAAGTCAATTCTGACTATTACACAGTAAATGAATAGAGCACGCCTCACCTTAAGGCCCATACCTAAAGACAATTGGAATGTACGTACAATTACTGTGCTGTAAAAGGGTTTAAAAAAATTACTGCTCTATAGTAATAGTACACATATGAAGTAACTCGAACTGACTGGTGAAATTTACGCCAGAAAGCGTATATCATCCTACTTTAACACCCTATGACAGACATAGAATGAAAAAAATGCATTTTCAATGTTTACAGTATATATGTATATATATTTTGTCACTTTTCAGGAGAATTATAAAAGGTCAAAGGTTCTTTTCGAAGTTAAAATTGTTGAATCTGAAGGCAGTGTCCTGATCTACTACTGCTGTGTGCTTCTTATTATGTTTTGGGGATTTTAATGGGTAATTTGATCATTGTTTTGGTATATACACCAAAATATACATACCAAATTTACTTGATATCTGTCCAAAAAAAAACAAAAAAACAAGGAGTCGCAATTCTGGTGAGTTTTCCTCACGAAGAACTGTGTCAAAACAAACAATAACATCTTCTACTTGCTCTTTAAAGACCATCTTCCAATTTTTCTTGATTCTATCTCTTCCGACAGGGGCAGAAGCAGAGTCAAACCAAGATGGCCAGGTCATCGAGAAAGCTTCTCCATCCACTCCCATGGTTTCTGACCCACAACCCGACAAGACGCAAAAGATCGAACTGAAACGAAGCATCACCCTCTTCAACGGCGTGGGCATGATCATAGGCACAATCATCGGCTCAGGAATTTTCGTCACGCCGACCGGGGTGGTGAAAGAAGCAGGATCAGCTGGACTCTCTTTGATTGTCTGGTCTGTCTGTGGAGTGATCTCTACCATGGGGGCTCTATGCTACGCTGAGCTAGGTACCACCATCACCAAGTCGGGTGGCGATTATACGTATATCTTGGAGGTATACGGCGAGCTGGCTGCGTTCCTCAAACTATGGGTGGAGATGCTCATCATACGGCCATCGTCGCAGTATGTTGTTTCGCTGGTGTTTGCCACTTATCTGCTCAAACCCATCTACCCAAGCTGTCCTGTGCCAGATAGTGCCGCCAAGCTCCTTGCTTGCTTGTGTCTGAGTGAGTACCTTTTGTAAACAGACTTTGGTAACTATACAACTGTTGATTGAAATGATATACATAATTCCAGTAGAGTATGTTCCAGTTTATCAAATGTGTTTCTAAACTAAGATTTTGAATTTTGATGTAACGTATTTTCGGGACTATAAGTCACACCTGAGTATAAGTCGCACCAGCCAAATGATGCATAATTAATTGTAGTGTAAGTCACGTTTTTGGGGGAGATTTATTCGATAAAAATCCAACAACAAAAACATACTTATCATCTTGAAAGGCAATTTCAAATAAAAATAAAATAGAGAATAACAGGCTGAATAAGTGTACGGTATATTAACGTTACATGACTGACATGCCTGGTAATGTCAATGACGACGTAACATATTAAGAGTTATTCAGATAACTCCACCATAAACATGCTAACAAATTTACCAAACTATCAGTTTCACTCAAAATCATTAAATCCAATGAAATCGTCATCTTTGGTGTCATTTTAAACAACTCCCCCAACTCATAATTTAACACATAATTCCACCAGAGTATAAATCGCACCCCAGCCAAACTATGAAAAAAACAATTTATAATCCATAAAATACGGTATATATAATCAAATAGAAGTGTTTACTAGCTCAACCCATTTCCTAAACTAGACTGCGCTTCCCTTAATCCCTTTATTTTAAATAATAACATTAATGAACATTTAAACATTTAACATTTAATATAGTAGCTTCCTGTTTTTATTGTGGAATTATGCCCAACCAATTTATCAATCAACCAATGATGATGAAAAAGTGCTATCCACTCATTCACCGGGCTGCCAGGCAGAAATATATCAGAAAAATAAATACTTAAGTACCTGTTGAAAATTCAATGTCAGTAAAAATGCAATTCTAGTATAGAACAGTTGAGTATACCTTCAATGTTTGGTTTCATCTCTCCTTCTTTAGCTGCCTTGACGTTTGTCAACTGTATCAGCGTGAAAGCTGCCACCAAAGTCCAAGACTTGTTCACTGTCTCTAAGCTTCTTGCATTGGTCATCATCATCCTCTTTGGCTTCATTCAGATCTCCACAGGTGAGTCATAGATTGACAATTCCTCTTATATGCCAGTATATACTGGTGTAGATTTTTAACAAACAAACCAAGTGTGGTGGATAAGTTTAGAGCATAAACACAAGGACGAGATTTGACTTTTCTTGAAGTACTTTTTGGGAGGAATTGGTTGTACCTTTGGCAAGACATTATGACGAGAGGCAGTTGAAACAAGCCAGGTGCGGATGTTAGGAAAAAAATGCTAAGCCTTGTCAATGAAATCACATCATCACAGCTGGAATAATGGAAAACAAACAAGTTCTGGTTTATGAAAAATATTAAGAACTAAAACCCAGTGCTTTCAAAAGGACATGACATGCTTCAATTTGTCTCCCCACCCTTGAAAATCTTTCAGCTTTTCATCACCCAATTGATGTAACCTTAATCTTTAGAGCCATGCAAGCGTTATATCTCTGACGCACTTTTCTGCTCAGGTAGCCATGACACATGGATGCACCCAAAGAGCCAGAGAGTAACTCCTTTCAGCATTTCTATCTATACTGATTCAAAAACAATTGACTATCCTTAACGAGTCAAAATGCACTCAAGTTCTTGTTTGTGTACAAGGCAATGCACACTACATGCATGAGCAGAATGAGCACACAACTGAATACCTTAGTGTCAATTCATGCCCTTTTCTCATCTCATCTCATTTTCTGAACCACCTTATCCTCATTAGGGTAGTGGGGGTGCTAGAGCTCATCCCAGCTGACTTTGGGCTAGAGGTGGGGGATACCCTGAAGCGGTGGCTAGCCAATCACAGGGCACAAAAAGACAAACAACCCATAAGTAGGGGCAATTTTAGAGTGTCCAATCAGCCTACGCTGCATGTTTTTTTTGGAATGTGGGAGGAAACCGGAGTACCCTGAAGAAACCCATGCATGCCCGCGCAGAACATGCAAACTCCACACAGATAGACTTGACCGGCAATTCATGCCCTGGTTTAAAAAATAAATACCTTTATTATTATGGTGGTGAAATTTCCCCATAATATACACATCACTATATATTCTCCTCGCTCCTCCTCATTTGCAAAGTCGCACCCACAAGGATTGTGCCTGGCACTGTGTTGCCATGGTGACAGTTCCACGAAGCTTGCTGCCTGCTGTCGTGTACACACATTAAGGCCTTTCAGAGCCCACAATAAAGGGCAGAGTGTGAACGATGTGCACGTGCGCCGTTGGTCAACTCCATTAACATTTGAAGAAAAAAGCTTTTGGCTTAAAAAAAAAAAATACCAACCATTCGCACAAAGACAGACTACGCCCTAAACTGGTTGCCAGCCAATCGTAGGGTACACAGACCGTTCACATTCATAATCCTACCACCACCAAATTGGAAATAATCCAACACTTGAACCCTGAAATCAGGCGAGTACACCACTACGCCATCAGGTGGCCCAAGTTTGTGGCATCTTTTAGCAATAGTACAACGATTTTAAACATCACAGAAGGGAATGTTCTGCTATAGTTCATCATTATATATTTACTAACTGAATAGCTCAAGCAATCAATAATTATTGGTGCTGTCCTGTACTTGTTCGGGGCCGTAATGTCTAGCAAGAGTCTAGGGGCAGAAGTGAGTGCAGGTTTTCTTTCCAACCAATAAAGAGGAGACATTTTCAGGTGTCATCCAAGCAATGTTCCCTCTAAGCTGCGCACTTGCGCAATTGCGCACTACTTTCGTCTTCTCTCCGCAGCAGTCATATGGTGCGCAGTAAATAAAATCCAAACTTTTCTCTTCTTCCCTTTCCCCATAATGGCGCCGTTTACGCGGCAGCCAGTGGTAGTACCTCTGTCCACTCTTATGTTTTTTTGTGTTTTACAGCATGTTTTACAAGAAAAATTAGAGGGAATATTGATATGCACCTGCTTATGGCAGGTGTGATACTGGTGTGCCCATAGCGAACAATGATAATGTCGCTCACACTGGTACTCAGTGCGATCAGGGAGGTTGTCTTTCTGCTCAGACCAACGGAAAATTAGAGGAAACATTGCATCCAAGTGCATTGTGAATTGCAGTCAGGTGGTTCTTGTTTTCTCCAGAAATCTCATTGGTTAAAGTGTCTTTTCTGGATCGGTTGCAATAAAAACCTGCACCTACAGTGGCCCTCAAAGACCGGTTTGCCCAACCCTGGCTTAGACAGAGAGCTATATATTTTCCAGTTTCTAAAATGCACGCAACAAATTTAGGCCAACACTCGTAAAAAATTTACAGTCAAACCTTAAAAGCAGGCTAACTTTTACTGCAGGGGGCCACACCTCCTACTTTTCAAGCCAAAAGTATGCTTTCAATGACTTCTAGTTCCAAGAAAAACTATGCAGTTGTAAAGTCAACTTGAGCTAGTTTGCACAAAATCTAATGATAATAAACAACAAATCAATTTAAAACTTATCTGTCTTGCGTCTTTATGTATGTGTGCACAGGTGATGTGCCCTACCTGAAGCCAGAAAATGCATTTGAAGGCAGCAAAGTCGGTGTTGACAACATTGTCTTGGCCCTGTACAGTGGTTTGTTTGCTTTTGGAGGCTGGTAAGTTATCTGTAACCAAACTACTGCATTGAATGATACTTGTAATATTGTACTTTTTATTCATTGTTTATTTATTATCCAATTAAAATGGATCTCAGAGAGATGTTTACTCCTCTACAAATTACAAACATGATTAATATAGTGTTACTGGTAACTGCAAGCTAAAGTGAGTTCTAGAAAGTTGCCTATTTTAAAGAAATGTCTTTGTCTTGTTTTATTTCCAGGAATTACCTGAATTACGTAACCGAGGAGATGATCAATCCTGTGAGGTGACTTTAATGTGATGGAGGTTGTTTTGAGGAGGGTTCTTCTGTTAGTATTTGCCAATAGCATGACTTCACTTACTGTTGAAAGAGCATGCTCATCTTCTATCAGTTGCTTGATGTAGACTTTGAGGTGTTGCATAAACAGACAAAATATCACCCATTATAAATGTAAGATTGAGATGAGAAAACAAAGTTTGCATGTTTCTCATGTTATTAATATATTATCGAAAATAAGTGTAGCCCTTAAAATTATTCTAAACACTCACACAAACACAAAACTGCAAAAAGATAATAAAATATTAACTTCATTATGATGATAGAACAAGATTTTAAAATATGATACATGTTTTAAACAGTACATTTTGTACTGTATAATGAATTCATATTTAACTTTATGTTCCAATATTAGAAAATAAATCTGACACATTCTAATTTTAGGATATTTTAACTTCATTTTCAAAACAGTACAACTTTTTCCCCAAGTTATATTTCTGCCAAAATAATTTGACTTTATTCTAAAAAGATTGACTTTTAATGAAAGAAATACTTTTTTGTTTACATTATTATAATCTTAAACATTTAATTATTATTTCCCTTAAAAATAACATATTTTTTGGCTTTAACTGTAACATTTTAAATGCTGACAACAAATTTGAACTCTTCTTCCCCCTAGAAACCTTCCCCTGGCAATCATCATCTCCATGCCTATCGTTACAATCGTGTATATCCTTACCAACTTGGCCTACTTCACAACTATTTCCCCTGAAGAAATGGTCGAGTCAGAAGCTGTTGCAGTGGTGAGTTATTCTCCATTAAATAACTAAAGCAGCTCTTAAAAAAGATGAACTACACTACAACTTATGGTTGAAATGTAACCTGTTTACTGTAACTGTATGTAGAGCTTTGGCGATTACCATCTGGGTGTGATGTCATGGCTGATTCCAGTCTTTGTGGGTCTGTCATGTTTTGGAGCTGTAAATGGATCCTTATTTACATCAGCACGGTAACATTATTATTGTTATTTGATAGTACCCACCCTATATTTAAAACTGGCTAAAACCTCTTCCTATTGCTCACAAACTCTATATTGGCAAAATAAATAAATGTAACCCATACGGCTTGTTCCAGTTTGTTCTATGCTGGAGCTCGTGAAGGTCAACTTCCTGCTGCTTTGGGATTGGTCCACACTGACCTGTTCACACCAGTACCATCCCTCATCTTCACAGTAAGAACAGCTAGGATAATAATTCTGCTTATGTGCTCTTCATGTCATAACAATCCCAATTATATATGGAATCTGGCACTTGGAAAGGTTATAAGGGTAAAAGCCAAACACTTGCTATAGAAAGTGGAAACATACACACATCCTATTGTTTTGGGTTCACTTCCAGTCAAACATCTTGACAACCTAAGAACAAAATGAGGGGAAAAAAAAGGGGGTAAAATCCAGTTGATGTCTGTCATGTATGTCTATTTTTACAATATGAGAAAACAAGTTTGCATGTTTTTCAGGTTATTAATATATTATGGAAAATAATGTAGCCCTTAAAAATTGTTTTAAACACACACAAACACAAAACCGCAAAAATATAATAAAATATCAACCTGATCATGATGATAGAACAAGATTTTTAAAAAAATGATAAATTATTTTAAACATTACATTTTGTAATGTATAATGAAATGATGTTAAACTTTATCTCACAATATTAGAAAATAAATGACATTTTTAATTTTGTACTGTATAATGAAATGATGGGTAACTTTATGTCTCAATGTTAGAAAATAAATCCTAATCTGACCTATAATTTGTTTTTGCTTCTAGTGTTTGCTGTCCATGCTTTATGCCATTTCCCAGGATATCTTCTCTGTCATCAATCTCTTCAGCTTCTTCACTTGGCTTTGTGTTGGCATGGCCATTGCTGGGATGGTCTGGCTGCGAATTCGAAAGCCTGAGATGAAAAGGCCAATAAAGGTACGATGTGGGGGTTTCTACTTAAGAACAGTCGAGAGTGCTAAAATCTCAGAGTGGTCTACCTACACTCGACATTTTTGAACTTCAGGAACCTTTTCTTTCATAGTAATTCAGTATGTATTTATTTATAAAAGGGTGCTTTCTACTAGATGGAGGCATAGTTTGATTTAGCTCTTTGTTCCTATGCCATCTTTCATCTTTTTCAGAGACAAATTGCCTCTCTCAGACTATTTTATCCCAGAAAATGTAACACCAATAGTCATCTTTCTGTGTTCCTGACTGTGAATCTTCCAAATTCAAAGTACATTTAAAAAATGGTCAGGAATTGACAATGCAGATTGGGTGATTGACTTAAGGATGTACGATAACTTGCTTGCTAGTGAAAAACAAAAGAAAGAGGTGAGCATTAATGTGTTTTTTACTTGATACAGATCTGTTTGTTCATCCCCGTGGCTTTTGTCCTGAGCTGTATCTTCATGATCATTGTGTCCTTTTGGGCGGCTCCCATCGAGTCACTGATAGGCTGCAGCATCATTCTTTCGGGTATCCCAGCCTACCTGCTGGGCTACAAGTGGAAGAAACCACGTGTGGTCAAGAAGATGCTCGGTGAGTAAAATCAAATAAAAACAAGGAGGATTTGTCCAGGTGTAAACGGGGATGCATCATTGACACTTTGTTATGAGATTGGAGAAAGCGGATCAGCTGGAGAACACATCTGGAAGTTGTTAGTATGAGTATGCTTTGCTTTCACCTGGAGACAACATTTTGTCCATGGGAGGCACAAGACCCCCAGAGGTGGGATGAGAAATGAACAGGCGAGAATATTTTAGTCGGGCTCTTTACTAATTGGTGCTCGGACGTTTGGTTGCCGGTCTTTTGGTCGCCGGTCTTTTGGTCGCCGGTCTTTTGGTCGCCGGTCTTTTGGTCGCCGGTCTTTTGGTCGCCGGTCTTTTGGTCGCCGGTCTTTTGGTCGGCAGTCTTTTGGTCGCCGGTCTTTTGGTCGTCGGTCTTTTGGTCCCCAGTCTTTTGGTCGCCGGTCTTTTGGTCGCCGGTCTTTTGGTCCCCAGTCTTTTGGTCGCCGGTCAAATGGTGACAGAGTTAACTGTTGAAGTCAGCTCTCAAAATTATACTCAGGAGAGAGAGTTTAATATCTAAGAAAGAGAATTCAATATCTAAGTACTGTTTAATATCTAAGTACATTTGACCGGCGACCAAAAGGAACCAAAAGACCGGCGACCAAAAGACCAGCGACCAAACGTCCAGTCATGGTATCATCAGATCCAAAATGCAAACTGCAAATACAAATACACATGAAGACTATATCCTTTCCAGAATATTTAAGAGGTTTTAAGGAAGT
This sequence comes from Stigmatopora nigra, assembly GCF_051989575.1. NCBI lineage: Eukaryota > Metazoa > Chordata > Actinopteri > Syngnathiformes > Syngnathidae > Stigmatopora > Stigmatopora nigra. Next base: position 6,064,445 of record NC_135508.1, on the reverse strand, counting down.
TAACCCCAAGACTGCTAATGAAAGGAATGCTTCCAGCCCAGTTTAGTTTTTTTTTTTTAAAGAGTTTGGCTATGTTTTTTCTTACAATTAAACAAAAAACAAATGTTGTGATTGACTGTAAAACCAGATTCTATCTTTTTATCAAATAAACCCTTGCTCAATGAGACATTGACTTTCCAACAACCAAGCAGAATTTTATATTTGGTTTTATATTCAAATTCAATCCAGTCAGCCCCATATTAAAGACCATCTGGCAATTTGCACAGACATGCAAAAAGGACCAATCACAATAGCATGCCAAAGCTAATTCTGAACACTTTCAAGCCACATTATCATGCTCACCTGGAAAAAAAGGAGTTTAAGAGCTTTGAAACAAAGAAAACGAGAAAAATGACACTAATAGTAGGTTTCCCCTGTCACATAATGTTGCCATTTCTCATAATAATGATGTGTTGTCTCCTTAGAAATCTTCACTATGTTCTGTCAGAAGATATTCTTGGCCGTTCCCGAGGAGAGAAACGACGAATCCGCACAATAACGCTCCATGTTAACTGACTAGCGCAAACAGCTCATGGTTAAAACTTATGTTTACACTTGAAAATTTGCAGTTTCCATGGTATTTGGCATTTGCACTTGCATTCAAAGTGTGTATTGGCTAAATTACACTCTTCAAATGTGACTCCAAATCCTATTAATTGTATACACCACAAAAAGCTGCATTCAACGCACACTACAATGACCTAAATTGTACGTTTAAAATGTGTTTAGGTGCCTCGGCTCTCACATATTTAGTAGGATTTCCCACAAAAGAAAGTACTGACAACATTTTTTAAATCAAGGTCAAACACATCAGTGTCGGCCATCTTTTAAAAAATGTTGGAATCAATGTTCCCTCTAAGATGCGCTAGTGCGCAATTACGCGCTACTCTCGTCTTCTCTGTGCAGCAGCAATCATATGGTGCGCAGTAAATAAAATCCAAACTTTTTTTATACCCTTTTCCCCATGATGGCGCTGTTTACGTGGCAGCCAGTGGCAGTAGCTCTGTCCACTCCTAAGTTTTTTTGTGTTTTACAGCATCATACCTGTCAAACTCTGCCAATAACTGCCCTTATAAATGATGATGATTCCCCCATACAAACCCCCCAAAAAACATACAAACACGGTACGATGCATGTTTACTCGCGGTAACTCGTTTCTTACTATGTGCCTCCTCCATTCTTGCTTCCACGATATTTACTCTATGTATATCTATGCATGCGTATGTCATCCGTTATTGATATTGCCGTACGCACCGCTAAAAAAATACATACAATATAGGATAATTTTTGCTGGTATACCGTGACAATAGTAACGATCGATGACAGTAGCGTCGTTGGCTACCAGCCTACGAGACTATCTGGATTTTCATATATATTGGCGATTTTTTTTTTAAACAAAAATTTTCCCCGTACAAAAGTCGGTGTACGGCGTACATGATTTGAAATGGTAACAAAACGTATAAACGTACAAGTTGACAGGTATGCAGCATGTTTTACATGAAAAATTAGAGGGAACATTGACATGCACCTGCTTATGCCAGGTGTGATACTGATATGCCCATAACGAGCAATGATGATGTCACTCACACTAGTACTCAGTGCGCTCAGGGAGATTGTCTTTCTGTCCAGACCAACGAAAAAATTAGAGGGAACATTGGTTGCAATTGAGTATGACTTCCTACTACAATTTTGTGAGAGCATGTTCGGAATGTTTTTTTCAGTTAAAATTAAAAAATAACAACAACAAAACCTAACAAATAACTTTATAAATTCTATTCGGTTCCTTAAAATTAACATAAAAGTGGTTAACCTATAATTTAAATGCTACTAATAATAATCTGTTTGTGTTATTGGCACTTTTAAATAGTTTGTTTTGTATTCATTTGTACATGAAGCTTCAACTACACGGTGTAATGAAATGTGTGTTTATATGAGTGCGTGCCTGGGCTCACATTGGTGTGCTGCTTTTTATTTGCTGTAAATTCATGTGGAAAAAGGCTAAACTTTACTGTGTTATTACCAGAGATGGGCATAAGAAATGTAATCATCCATGCATCATATACCCAAATATTTAACTATTTAGTGGCCATCTAACCCAGTTTCTTTTACCTCTGAAAACATGATCACCTACAAAGGAATGATGTAATTGTTGTGCCTAAGCAGTAAACTCCACTTTTCATGTTTCAAAATTTATAAAAAATTTGATAATCCACAGATTTTTATGCCCATCCCTAGTGACGATCCTGGTGAAGACTTTTTTATGTAGAAGGCTTTACAATGTCTTGCATCAATGTTAGTCGATAATGACTACAAACTGTTGTGGCAAGCATCCATGTTGTTTTTGTGTATTGGATCGCATGTACCTATTATGTTCGCTGATATTTCCATAGATGGATCTTTTTTGAAAAGTTATAAGCGATAATTAGTACACTAACATATTTTATACATTCCCTCATAGAGCTAATAGAGTCATTGCAAAGTCTTAACATTTTTCAGAGACATTTTTGGCATTTTCTTAAGCCAAAATATTCAAAACAATGTCACACCTCATAAACATTTTCTCCGGAATTTGAGAATACAGCTGAATGAACGTTAATCACTTCATAGCTTGAAGTAAAAGCAACAAATAAGGCGAAATGAATGTCTTAAGTAAACAAATGAAGTTCAAAACAATGACGTCTTCAACTGCCTCAAAAACATTCCACTAATCACATTTGAATTGAAATCACCTGTGTGCATTTCTTTTACAACTCTTGTATAGCAGTGACCATGGCAGGTACATGTGACAATAAAGCTATTTTTGGTCAGTATTTGTGTTTTTATCAAATGTTTACAAAATATGACGCAGTATTCACACAGATGGCGTCTATTCTGCCTTCCTTATACATTAAACAGCAACTTCAAAATGAACAATTCTATTCAAAAGAGGATGATGAATTGTAAGCAGCCTGTTCTGGTTTTTTTTTTTGGGTCTGTCTTATTGTGCGATTGCGTCTGTGTGCAGCTGTCAGGATATCTCATATCCTCCTGAAGGGAAATAATAAAAGGGTTTGATGGTGACTGATAAAGGCAGTGCCACTGTGAGGCACAATTATTAGAGATAGTACAAGCAATATTGGACTTAGAATTTGGGATATTTCTTGACAACACTAGGATTCTTAACTGTAGCAGTCAAAAAATAATAATAATCGGAAAGGTTTGCTTGCATTATTCACAGTTATGAGTTTCAAATTATGGGTCGAGGCATTCAGTAATTCTATACTACAGGGGTCGGGAACCTTTTTGAAAGAGGGAGCTATAAATTACCGTATTTTCAGGACTATTAGGCGCACTTAAAAGTCTTAAATTTTCTTCAAAATAGACAGTGCGCCTTATAATCCAGTACGCCTTATATATGGAAAAAACAGAAAACCAAAAATGAAAAACCACCACTGTCGGATATTAAAAAAACACAAACGCCTGAACTGAAACAATACTGTGAATTTGCAGATGCCATCTTAGTTTACATCTTCCATCATATAGCTCCTCCCCCACTGCAAGATTTTATACCAAAAATATCCAAAACACCAACAATGGCTGGCTCTAGAGGTGACTGTGTAGTGAGTGCTTCATACCTGGAAGTTAATAGCAATTACCGTATTTTCACGACTATAAGGCGCACTTAAAAGTCTTAAATTTTCTCCAAAATAGACAGTGCGCCTTATAATACAGTGCGCCTTATATATGGAAAAAATGTCATTCATTGAGGGTGCGCCTTATAATGCGGTGCGCCTTATAGTCGTGAAAATTCAGTATTCTCATTTTCTAATGTTATTGCTAAAGAGTCATTCTCAGAATTTAAAAGTAAAACTTTATAAAAATGTGCGATTATTTTTTTTAATGTCATTTCACCACTTTTTAATCACAATAAGTCTCTGATTTCTTTTGACAACATTGTTATGCTGTTGCTAATCAATCTGTATTAATGAGATGAGTAATGAAAAACTCAATTATGATTAAAGTGGTGCTAGCGCTAGTTTCAACGCCACTGTGTAGACGTGACCCTGCTATTGGTGCATTTAGGACTCAGCTCTCTCACTAGTGATTTCCATATTTTACCTCACAGGTTAGTGGAGAGCCATATGCACCCATGGAAAGAGCCCCATATGGCTCTCGAGCCGTACGTTCCCTAACCCTGCTATACTATAATCAACTTCTATGGGCCCACGTTTTTTAACTGTGGTGGCAAATGGCTTTGAATTAAATGTCATATACTACTTTGCCAGCAGGTGACGATATGAGATTTTAAAACAGTCTTAAAAAAAAATACATAAATAAATAATCTGACCAGTAGAGGGGAATAGAGGTACATTCTCTTGTATGTTGAATTCACTTCACGATGCAAGCTAGAAAAACCTCATTTTTTTTTAAATTTAGTTTTGCCCACGATAGCACATTCAATTTCATTGGAAAATAGATGCAAGCAATATTTGTAAGCATGAAAATCACTGAGCTATTTTGTTCTCTCACTTGAACAAGAAAGTGAACAAGAAGTGAAAAAGAAATCATGGAAAATGGAAATCATGTGTCCTAGTCTTATTATTATGGTTTTCTTTTTATAGATCATCTGTAAGGGGGAGGGCTATTCTTCATCTTCATCATAAGAGAGAAAAAGAGATTCTATTTCCATTCGATTTTTAATCCAACTGTGAAATTTAAAAGTAAAAGGCTGTATCTGTCTGTGTGTGTGTGTGTGTGTGCGTGTGTGTGTGTGTGTATGTGTGTGTGTGTGTGTGTGTGCGTGTGTGTGTGTGTGTGTGTGTGTGTGTGTGTGTGTGTGTGTGTGTGTGTGTGTGTGTGTGTGTCTGTGTATAAGTGCGTTTCAAGTTATTTTTTTCCACCTCCTCAGGTGGCCCTTTGAAAAGCTGAAGATTGCTGCATTAACTCAGAGTTTCATCATCACATATTATTCAAAAACAAAAGTGACAAAAGTGGGTAGAGAAATGCGACTTGCCATATGATATTGATTGCAACTGATGGGCTCTAAAAAATGAACACCATCTTATTATCATTGACAATTTGAGATAAAAATCCTCGATATGCTGATATAAAATGTAAAATCAGTGAACATTTGAGACAAAAATCCTCAAAATGCTGATATAAAATGTAAAAATCACTAAAAATTTGAGACAAAAATCCTTGATACGCTGATATAAAATGTAAAAACACTTAAAATTTAAGACAAAAATCCTCGATATGCTGATATAAAATGTAAAATCACTGAAAATTTGAGACAAAAATGCCCGATATGCTGATATAAAATGTAAAAAAACTGAAAATATGCGCCAAAAATCCTCGATCTGCTTATATAAAATGTAAAATCCCCGAAAATTTGAGACAAAAATTCTCCATAAACTGATTTAAAATGTAAAATCACCAAAATTTGAGAGAAAAATCCTCCATATGCTGATATAAAATGTAAAATCACTGAAAATTTGAGATAAAAATCCTCCATATGCTGATATAAAATGTAAAATCACTGAAAATTTGAGACAAAAATCCTCCACTTGCTGATATAAAATGTAAAATCACAAAAAAATTGCAAAAAATGTGTTACATACAATAAGGTCAAAAACGTATGTGTTCGTGTGCGAAGAAACAAACCAAAAAATCCAAATACTTTGGACATTTTATTACAGACAAAAAAGAAAACAAAGGAATATTTGTGACACAAAATTAATCTAATGTTGGCCCAGTGGTATTGCACCAACAACAATTTTTGAAAAATATTTAAATTACCCATGTTATAATAATAATAATACTAATAATAATGATAATAATGCACCCTGAATAAAACGCTAGTCCGTTCTGCCTGTTTTGTTTAAAAACAAATGTGAAACCTTCTAAAGCATTTCAAAAGAGCATTCTTTAAAAAAAAAAACTGCTATTCATCAAAAAAAAAACAAAGTCCTTGTTGTGACAAAGTAAAGAAGTACATTTGGCAGGCTTTATACACAAAACGGAATTATATACCCCGATGTAGTTTTTCTTAAATCCTGCTACAGTAAAAATCAAATGATCCTTTTTTTTTTAAATTCCTCACAAAAGATGATAAAGATGAGTTCAACACAATTCTAAAACACCTAATAAAACTAGTCAAAACTTCAAAACCCCACTTTGTTTTTCCTTTAGTTAACATTTCACATTTAGCTTCTTTTTTTTTTTGTTTAAATTCACCTGTACAAGTGGTGTTGGGAGAAAAGGGAACTGGGTTCGGGGGGGCATGAAAAGGGTTTAAAATCTTCCACCTCTGCACTTCGGCATTGTCCTGAGGTCACATGACGAGAGTCGACAACGTACCCTACTTTTCAGCAGGGAATTAATCGATTGTTTTGGGGTTTTCTCCTCCTCCTCTCTCGCCTTTTTTTTTACACATTTTTAGTGTGCGTATTCCGTCACCACATAATCCGATGAAAAGAAAACTCAAAACAGCGAGAGGCTGCTGCTAAATACACACATAAGAAGGATCTGTTTTTTTTTGGTTGTATATATACAATCTCTCTATGAGAAATAAGGAAAATTAGTCCTTCATTAGAGGGGGGGAATGGAACTTTTTGTGTTTGCCACTCACTTGAAAATGTCCTGAATATATGTAAGCCTTCTGAGGTGACCAAACTAGTCCAAATTATTGTTTTTGGGGAGATGCTTTGAGTATGTCATCTCTAATCATAGAGAGACAAATGGAGTGCATCATAAGAAAATTCAAAACAAAATGATAGGTTATTTTTTTTTCTCTTTTTTTTTAGTATGTTGGCAAGAGCTCATAGCTTACTGCCTCCATATAAAAAGAAGAGAGAACTTCACTGATGAGTGAGAGGGAAAGAGAGAGAGAGAGAGCGAGAGAGAGAGAGAGAGAGAGAGAGAGAGAGAGAGAGAGAGAGAGAGAGAGAGAGAGAGAGAGAGAGAGAGAGAGAGAGAGAGAGAGAGAGAGAGAGAAGACAAAAAGAAAAGTGCCTTGGGCAACTAACTTGCTAATCTAAGTGCTTGGCGAATAGGTGAAGATGCTGGAAAAGTCTTTGGGATTTTCAAAAAATCCGGCAGATGAAGAAAAAGAAGAAGAAAGTAAAACCATGTCAAAGCTGATATATTGATGATGTTATGTTGGGAACCTTGAAATTTATCAGGTGTGTATGGTGGTCTTCAACTTCAAGTGAGGTAGAGTGGCTTGTCCCGAGATCCCATGCCACTGCTGAAGAAAAGGCAGGTTAAGGTCATTTCATTGAATTTACCCATTAATGTAGTAATATATAGTAGATGTAAAGTTGTGCATAATATTTTATGTGGTCTGTTTGTTGAATGGGGGAGTGGTAAGCACAGACATGGGCAAACCACGGCCCGCGGGCCACATACGGCCCGCTAGGCTTTTTAATCCGGCCCACCGACGTTGTCCAAATAAATTTTTTTTTCTTTTTTCCCCCAAGATGGCGCCGTCACGTGGAAGCCAGTGTCAGTAGCTCTGTCCACTCTTATTTGTTTTTCGTGTTTTACAGCCCCTCTATTTTTTAAAAATTACATTTTAATATTTCTTAATTCATTCCTTTTTACTTCACTTTGTACTTTAATGATGAGTGATGAGTATGTTAATACTTTAGTCCTTTTTTCAGTTTATGTTTCATATGTACTGTTAACGGATGCACTTTTTATATGTATCGTATCTTGTGCTGACCCCGTCCATCTGTCAAATTTTTAGAGTCAATGTGGCCCCCGGGCCGAAAAGTTTGCCCACCCCTGGGTTAGCACGTCGGCCCCACAATTCTGTTTCGGGGCTTATGAAATAGACGATAAGCAGGTAGGTCGGTCGGTAAATTGATTGCTAACATTCACCCAAATCATGCTTGTATCCGCAGGTCGCTTTCCAATCATCTTACTGATTGCTGCTTGGCATCTCCAAAGAGTGCAACCTTGAAAAGTTAGGCTTGCCTCTACCATTTGAGGATAAATATTTCAGTCCCCCAACTACGCACTAAAGTTCTCCTATGTAGTCTTTGTTCATGAACTGATGAAGCCTGTTAAGATAAAAGACCGAAGCATTGTCTAAGCAAAACTGAACAGTCCACTTGCAATCGATTCAATACCCCAAGGATAGAAAAACCAGGATAAATGAGAATATTCACAGGCAAAGATTGATTCAATGTCCTTTTAAGGTGGATTTCAATGGTTCTACAATCTACAGTGATACTGCCTGCCTACACAGTGACACATTATTCTATGGTATCAGCAGATAGTTGAGCACAATAACTCATCTCATTTTTGAAAACTCCTTAACATAAAGTGTCAAATGCAAAAAATCTGCAATCCCTTTAATGTACCTTTCCAAAAAACCCAGATTCCACCGAAACGCCAACATGCTTCTTAAATCAACAGCAGCAAATGTGATTAAACTTAAGCATGATCCCATTTGACATCTAACAACAGAGTAAACTCCAAGTGAAGGAGCCGATGACTTCCAGCTCCTCCACATGGGCATAGTGACACCAAGTTTCAGGTGTGACAAGAAATAAGAGCCTTCTTCCAGCCGCTTCAACGGCTCGATTTGATAAGGCAGAGTGTGCTAATCGAAACACAGTGGATGTTAATTGGATGTCAAGGCTGCTAATGGCCTTATATTGCTGCTGCGTGTCACTTTAGATGAGGTGTGTTGCTTTGAAAAGGAAAATCAGAGTGCAATATTAATAGTTTTATGTCTGGCTGTGTGACAGTGAAGTGCTAGAGCAATTTGTTTGGGAAAAAAAATAATAAAACAAGTGACAATTCCATTTTTTGTGACACTTTCTATGTGGAACATACCTGCAAGGGTTGGGTCCACAATCCCTGTTGCAGTATTCACTATCCCATTCTGGGTTCTGGCCATGCACTGGGTTCGGGGCTCCTGGAGACTGTGAACCCCCCACACTATTCTGGTACTCAGACTGAATATGGGAAAAACCCTGAAAGTAAAAATGTTGTTAGGAAGAATGAATTTGAAGATGAGATACTGACAATAAAAGGACAGGAACTGTTAATGATTGAATCGGTAAGAAAATAAATGATTTCTAGGGAATGGTGCTCGGACGTTTGGTCGCCGGTCAAATGGTGACAGAGAGTTTACTGTTGAAACCAGCTCTCAAAATTATATTCATGAGAGAGAGAGAGAGAGAGAGAGAGAGAGAGAGAGAGTTTAATATCTAAGAGAGAGTGTTTAATATCTAAGTACTTTTGAAAACAGTAGATATTTAGATATTAAACTCTCTTATGAATATAATTTTGAGAGCTGGTTTCAACAGTAAACTCTCTGTCACCATTTGACCGGCGACCAATCGTGCATTTTGGATCTGATGATACCGTGACCGGACGTTTGGTCGCTAGCCTTTTGGTCGCTGGTCTTATGGTCGCCGGTCAAATGTACTTAGATATTAAACAGTACTTAGATAATAAACAGTACTTAAATATTAAACAGTACTTTGATATTAAACAGTACTTAGATATTAAACAGTACTTAGATATTAAACAGTACTTAGATATTAAACAGTACTTAGATATTAAACAGTAGTTAGATATTAAAAAGTACTTAGGTATTAAACAGTACTTAGATATTAAACTCTCTCTTAGGTATTAAACAGTACTTAGATATTAAACTCTCTCTTAGATATTAAACTCTCTTTCTAAGATATTAAACTCTCTCTCCTAGATATTAAACTCTCTCTCTTAGATATTAAACTCTCTTTCTTAGATATTAAACTCTCTTTCTTAGATGTTAAACTCTCATGAATATAATTTTGAGAGCTGGTTTCAACAGTAAACTCTCTGTCACCATTTGACCGGCGACCAAAAGACCGGCGACCAAACGTCCGGTCACACTAGGGAATAAAACGATCACCTGAAACAGAAAAGTGAACTCTTACTTGGTCATTACATGGCACTGATTAGTATGCTAAGGGATGTCAAGGTCCAAAATGAATTTAAGGGGCTTTTCAATTTACTTCAATAAAAAACAACAGACAATAGGATCATAGAGCAAATTATAATTATTACAAAAGTCCACACCCACCTGTTGGCTGAGGGGTGGGGAATGCAAGGGTGCCTGGAGTCCCATTTGGTGTGAGATGATTGGCTGTGACTGCTGCATGCGGATTGGCTGGTTGAGCAGGGAGCTCTGGTGCAGGGAGAGCTGGGTATGAGGGTGGAGGGGTGGGCTAATCTGGAAGGGAGCAGGGGGTGAGGCACTCATGCTGGGTGGCAGCATCTGCGATTGGCTGAGAGTGGATGCCAAGCTGTGGCGCGGCGGACCCGCGTAGCTCTGGAGGTCCGACAAGGGGAAGGAGCCCGACGGGCCCAGGTAGGGTGATGAGGGCTGAGGACTATACAGGGGCTGCTTTGGGGGTAAGAGGTGGGAGGGCTGGCTTGTCTGCTGGGCACTTTTTGGCTCTGGATCATTATATGTCTGTAAATCAAACATTGCATTTTAAAATGATACCACCACACACGTCTACCCCACACCTAAAAAATATTGAAATAGTAACTACAATTGATTGCCACCCTGTAAAACACAGGTGTCAAAGTGGCGGCCCGGGGGCCAAATCTGGCCCGCCGCATCATTTTGCGTGGTCCTGGAAAGTAAATAATGAGTGCCGACTTTCTGTTTTAGGATCAAATTAAAATGATAGATATAGATGTATATTATATTTCCTTATTTTACCCCTTTTAATTTAATAACTGCAATTTTTAATCTATTTCTTCTGTGTTTTTAGTTGAAAAATAATTTTGTAAAATCTAAAAATATATTTAAAAAAAGCTACAATAAACATTGTTTTAGATCTATAAAAAACTGAATATTCAGGGATTTTAATCCATTTATTAAAAAAAAAAAATCTACATATTATATCTAAAATGGTCCGGCCCACATGAAATCCAGTTGAGGTTAATGCATGGACATAGACATAATTGCCATAGAGTAGCTTGAAAAATAACTTTGAGATGAAGATAAAGGATTTGATCATTTTAAGAATGCAACCATTACTTCAACAACTAAAATAAAATAAAAATAAAAACCTAAGGGATGTGTATATAAGATACTGACACAAAGTTAGGCGCACAATCTCAACACTGAATTTGTAGCATATTGAAACCTCCAGTTGGCATATATTTGCCACCTGCCTAATTTAAATGCTGACTGTCAAAAATGCACAAAACACACGCTCACACCTATTCCAAAGTTCTGCAACTCCAAAACAATTCTCAACCAAATTTTCAATCAATCTTGGGCTTGACAGCTTTGGTTATGCATTTTCCATTCCCTCTTTGAACAATGACTGATGAATGAATTTGCAGATGAAACTTGATGTTTGGGAGGAGCCAATGTTCCCTCTAAGCTGCACGCATGCGCAATTGCGCACTACTCTCGTCTTCTCTGCGCAGCAGCAATCATATGGCGCGCAGTAAATAAAATCCAAACTTTTTTTTTAACCCCTTTCCCCATGATGGCGCCGTTTACGCGGCAACCAGTGGCAGTAGCTCTGTCCACTTTTATGTTTTTCGTGTTTTACAGAATGTTTTACATGAAAAATTAGAGGGAACGTTGACATGCACCTACTTATGGCAGTTGTGATACTGGTGTGCCCATAACTAGCAATGATAATGTCGCTCACACTGGTACTCAGTGCGATCAGGGAGGTTGTCTTTCTGCCCATACCAACAAAAAAATAAAGGGAACATTGGTTGGAGCTGTAGTATAAACTTACAGAAACTCCAGAAAACAACAAAAAAACTTAATGACTTGACCTTTCTCATTGCAAGTGCTATGAACAAGTATAGCACCCATAGGGCGCCCTTCTACAACCCGTTTTATGATGAGCTGTCACATTTTTCATCCCCAACCATCAGTGTTGATTAGACAGTAATGGAGACAATTTGTATGAATAGATCTGAGGCTGTGGTAATGATCAATAGACACCTTGAAATAAATGTGGAAAAAAACAAAACACACACACACACAAACAAGCAAACATACACACACGGATGGATGGACACACATGGGAACCCAGGCAGAGAAATGAGGCTGTTTGCTTGCAGAACAAATGGGATGACAAAAGGAATCTTCCTGGCACTATGTTGTGTTGGTAATACAAGGCGGCACTAAACAATGCAATCCGCATCCCTCTTCCTTGCTTTCCTCTTTTCTACAATTGTCACTTTTCTTTAAATCATTCTCAGGCCCTGCAAATGTTATTCCTCTAAATTAACAAGAACCTAAAAAAAATAAATGATCCAATATGTCATTCATCACCTTTTGACATTCTCTTTGAAGGGCAGACCAGAAAGAAAATTGTTTTATATCCTAACTCCATTATAGTGGAGCTGTTATGGTCATATGCTTGCACTATGATTGGTTGACCCATCCCCCAATACTTCACTACTCCCACCCCCCACATATCTACACCCTAAGGAAATCAGGTATTGTTCCAGATACAGTATAGCTGGTTCTTTTTGCATCTAATTCCCACCCTCTCCAACACCGAAGCCCCTCCCAAACCATTAGCGAGGCTTTTCCATCCAATCCATCATCAGTCTAAGCCTATGCCTGTGTGTCATAAGCGTTACCTTGGAAACCAAACTGGCTCTGTACGCCGCCAAGGCTTTCAGGTACTCCTTTTTTGCCGCTTCAGTTTTTCTCTTGTAACCCTGAGAAGAAAAGATGAAAATCAAAACATGCGGCTTCAGGTCAGACTAGAGGTTGACATACTCATGCACATGCACACTTTTAATGCTTCCCTTTCCATCAGAGCTAATGGTACAGAACACTTTTATTTCTTCACTGCATCACTAATACTGTCTCATCTCAATGTGTCTTCCTCTATTGTAGAAACACATTTCCATTCCAATTCACTACAATAAATGAACTGGAACTCCTTTTAGCTCCCAAATAACAGTCCTATCAGCACACTGATATTAGAGACACTCACTGAACTAGCTTGCTGTTGAAGTAGAGAATGTAAAGAGGCATTTCACTGCCCTTTTTTTGCCATTACACAGGCAACTCTTATCAATAGTGCTTGCTTTTTCCTTTTGTAAATACACGTTTTAGCTCGGTTGGGTGTGCTGGAGCAGATTAAATGAGTGGCTATTATGAATGGAGAGTTGGGTAAAATATCTTAGTTATATAAACAGTTGGAATGGAAAAAAAGATTTTTGCTAATGCTTTTCCTAATGGACCTCTGGTTAGAACATTTTTTTTTAATGTTTGTTGTTATTCCTGTTGAGAATTGAAAGAGTATTACCTAAACAGGCTTTTATAGGAATCAGTTGGAAAAAAATCTTGATTCATTCATTTTCTGTTTTGCTTATCTGCAAGGTAGATGACGCAGGGGGTGCTGTAGCCTATCCTGGGCATTTTTCGGAAGGGGGATACCATGAAGCAATGTACATTTTTGACCTTTGAAGAAAATAATATAAAATTCTCAAAAAAAAAGAAATAATTTCAGTAATCCCAAATGTTTTGAACTGCCAGTGATTTAGTCAGATTTGACCTTTGACATTGAGATAAATGATGTGTTTTTACATAGTGTAGGTAAAATGATTGTTTAAACTGTACAATGCAAGTTAGTCTTCTGTTCAGCTCATAGCAACAATGATTTAGAGATGAAAGCAAAATTAAAATAATCGAGTTTTAATGATCTAAGGAAAGAAATTCTCTCTTTTATTTCATATTCATCTCATTTTCTGAACCGCTTTATCCTCACTAGGATCGTGGGGGTGCTGGAGCAGCTGAATCAGTGACCAGCCAATCACAAGGCACAAGGACGCAAACAAAAAACAAAGTGGAAATATTTGACATATCAAATGCCATGTGAACATTTTCAGACATTTTCAGTTATAGCTACTAATATCATTTTCTTCTGAATTTGAATGATTTCCTTTTTACAGTATTGTATTGACTTGTAGTATCCTTTTCTTTTCTTTCCACTTTTAAAATGTATTTTGGTGGTTCAATAGTCCAACAACACACAAATAAAAAAGATGATTAAAAATCATGTTGAATTAAAGCCATTTATACTTAGAAAATTGCTTTTTTTTTGAAAACACAGTTTTAGTAAAGGCATCCTTTATTAGGTGTAAGCTTAATCATGCCATGGAAGCAAGGAAGGCAAACAGTTATGCTTTAGATTTGAATAGCCTCAAGGTAAAACACAATGACCTCATGTTTACTGCAGCACAGCAGTGATGATGTTGAATAGCGACAAAAGCATAAGGCTGCTTGTCATGAAAATGGGAATTGTCAAGATGCCCTTTAGCTACACAAAGGACAAGGTGGACTTATTTTATATTCTTGGGAGGATCAAAAACATAAAGAGAGTAGAACACTAGCGACACCTTGAACAAAATTCAACTGCATTTTTTCCAGTTTGTGCTCATCTATCTACATTGCTTCGTTGTGCAATGGACCTTGGATGATACCACTTTTTTTTCTCCAATTTAATTCATTACTTTTTGAAGAATCTGACAAACATACAAACCACCTCATTAATTTTTTTAATCTAAAGTGTATGCTAACAAAAACTCGTTCCTTAATTCTACGCAGATGTTTTTTTTTCTTGTGGGAACACATTGGCAAGAGTGATGTGGTAAAATACACAAATAGAAGGGTTCTCTAGTAAATGTCTCGATAGTTTTGATTGGGTGTTTCATCTGTGATGTTGTGGTGTACTGTATTTTCAGGACTATAAGGCGCACCCTCAACATATGACACATTTTTTTCCATATATAAAGCCCACTGGATTATAAGGCGCCCTGTCTATTTTGGAGAAATCTTAAGGCTTTTAAGTGCGCCTTATAGTCGTGAAAATACGGTATATATACATACGTCATTAGTTTCCAACATAACGCCATTCATTTTGCTTCTTGACAACTGTGATTGCACACGAACTACCGTATTTTCACGACTATAAGGCGCACTTAAAAGTCTCAAGTTTTCTCCAAAATAGACAGGGCGCTTTATAATCCAGTGTGCTTTATAAAACAATTTAAATATGTCATTCATTGAGAGTGCGCCTTGTAATGCTGTGCGCCTTATAGTCGTGAAAATACGGTATGTTATTAGCTTTGACTGCGTTATGGCGGTTGTCTCTCTTTTTACTTCTCTTTTCATTAAGTAGAATTAAAATAAGTTATAATAAAAAAGAAAAAAACTAATGAAAGTAAAATAATGAAAAGTCCGGGGAATCAGGTACAGATAAATGGATGGATTATATTTATGAAGAGGAAGAACCTGCCCATTAAAGTTAGTGGTATCACATAGCAATGTTCTGGTAATTAAACAGTGGTTAATGTCAGCTGCTAGTTTCACACGCAATGCACAAAGGTGCAATAAGAGAATTATTGTGGTATACTGAAATGATATAATAATCTTTCTTGGGGTGCAAAAAAAACCCCAAAGAGATTCATTTACTTATTGATTAGTACCGTTCCGAAAAAGATGTTACAACCCTGAACCTGAACACTGAGCCCAGCTGTATTAAAGGAGATTCCATTGGATTGATTTTTTTTTCTCAGAAGGGAGAGAGAGGTTTGTATTATATTGCAGCATAACATAAAAATGGGACACATCAGCGTAATAGAACAAGAGTTCAGTCGTTAAATCCAAGAGATATACAGAGAGATCGATGGCTAGATCGATATAAATAGATTCATGTCAATTTGTGTTGGAAATCCCCAGAATATTTTACAATCCAAATTGCCCCTAGGTATAGGTGTGAGCGTGAATGGTTGTCCGTCTCCTCGTGCCCTGCGATTGGCTGGGAAACGATTGAGGGTATCTCCCACTTGGGGTGCTCGGACGTTTGGTCGCCGGTCTTTTGGTCGTTGGTAAAATGGTGACAGAGAGTTTACTGTTGAAACCAGCTCTCAAAATTATATTCATGAGAGTTTAATATCTAAGAGAGAGAGAGTTTAATATCTAAGAGAGAGAGAGTTTAATATCTAAGAGAGAGTTTAATATCTAAGAGAAAGTTTAATATCTAAGAGAGAGAGTTTAATATCTAAGAGAGAGAGTTTAATATCTAAGAGAGAGAGTTTAATAGCTAATAGAGAGAGTTTAATAGCTAAGGCGACCAAAAGGGACCAAAGGACCGGTGACCAAACGTCCGGTCATGCCCATATGGTGCCCGCAATTAGCTGGGATAGGCTCCAGCACCCCATATGACCCTTGTGAGGATAATTGGTTCAGAAAATGTATGAATCTTGGGATTTTTTTTCTCCGAAAACTTCCAATTGTGAAACTTTAGGGCCTTTGACTTTGGAGGTTGTCTGAAAAGTAGCTTTTTACATTCAGATGCAAAAAGCTAACAAGGTTGTGCCAGATTATCGGATGTACATTTGACTTAAGAATTTAAAATGGGTAAAATAAACCTTTCCTCTTGCTCTTTAAATTCAACATCAAATCAAATTTTGAAATATGTACGCTTGGTAATTCACTTTTTACATATGAAAGCATTATTATCATGCACTTCCACAGGAAGACTTAAAGTACCTGCTTCTGTTCCTCTCCAAGGCCATCCCACATGGAGGCAACAATCTTGGAGACGTCTCCAAAGGTGGCGTTAGGATTTTGACCTTTAATGGCCGCCTGGGTATCTCGGAAGAAGAGTGCGTAGGCTGACACGGGTTTCTGTGGCTCGTTGGGGTCTTTCTTCTTCTTCTTCTTTTGTGGTTTGGGTTTAGGCTTCATCATTTCTGCCGAGGACCGCTTATCGTTGCTTATCTGCCAAAAGACAATAGGCCGTACAAAAGTTATTAATTATAGTGATGAAAATAATTACATCAGGTCGAAAGATGATTAGGGCAAGAACAAAGTGAGGATTTAAAGGCAATTGCTGTGCTTAAAAGTAAACTACAGCAAGGTTTGAAAACAAACAATCTGTTAAATGTAGCCAGAGTTTGTTTTTTGAAGGTTCGGGGTCATGGGCAAAATACGGCCTGCGGGCCACATCTGGCCCGCTAGGCCTTTGAATCCGGCCCGCCGACGTTGTCCAAATATTTTTATTATCATTTTTTTTTTAATTCCCCAAGATGGCGCCGTCACGCAGAAGCCAGTAGCAGTAGCTCTGTCCACTCTTATTTGTTTTTCGTGTTTTACAGCCCCCTATCTTTTTCAAATTACATTTTAATATTTCTTAATACATTCCTTTTTACTTTACTATGTACTTTATACATTTTACTTGAATGACGTGTGATGAGTATGTTAATACTTTAGTCCTTTTTTTCTGTTTATGTTTCATATGTACTATTAACGGATGCACTTTTTTATATGTATCGTATCTTGTGCTGACCCGGCCCATCTTTCACATATTTAGTCACTGTGGCCCCCAGGCCGAAAAGTTTGCCCACCCGTGGCTTAGCCTCTGGGGTATCGGAGAGCCAAACTGGCCAAAGAAAGAAATAACCTAATCTTCTTTGAAGCATAGTACAGTACTAGTAATATTGGTCTTTACTTTGAAATAACTCTCAGACATATCTTCTGTCTGTTCTTCTAGAAAAGGCAGTGGGTTGAAAAAAACACTCTAAATATCTATATTTAAAGACTGTAATCATATTGTTTGTCTGCAATAACACAAGGCAATCTCAGTCCACTTTCAGAAAGCGTAAACTGCTCACATCCGCATGATGTGCAACATCCAATACACATGGATGCACTTTCATTTTGTGTGTGGGGTTCAGACATTGAGTCAAATTCAGGTCACCTGATCCTGGGTGTGATTCTGTATGAAAATTGCCTTCTTGGATGCAGAGAAAACACATCAAACGCAGGGAGAGAGAGAAGAAGACAGAGAAGGGAGGGCAAAGGCTGTGGGTAAACCCAAAGACATTGCAAGACAGAAAATGAGGCGTTAACCTGGATTTTCTTGGTTTTGAAAATGCTCACCCTAGTCGAAGTAGTATTTCTTTTCTAGTTATCATCAGCAGGGCAATTAAGATTTTGCTCAAAAGAAAAAAAGCCGAAAACAGGCAGCAGTATTGAACCCAAACCCTCTATATAAAGACCATCTGAAGTAAATACTGCATACTGAATACTGTATTTCACTGGGTAATATCACTTGCATTTAAAATTCAATTGTTTTTGTTGATTTAAACCAGGGGTGGGCATACTTTTCGGCCCAGGGGCCACATTGACTTTAAAAATTTGACAGATGGTCCGGGTCAGCACAAGATTCGATACAAATAAAAAAGTGCATTCGTTAACAGTACATATGAAATATAAACGGAAAAAAATGACTCAAGTATTCACATACTCATCACTCATCATAAAGTAAAAAGTATAAAGTACAAAGTAAAGTAAAAAGGAATGGATTAAGGAATATTAAAATGTAATTTAAAAATAGATAGAGGGGCTGTAAAACACGAAAAACAAATAAGAGTGGACGGAGCTACTGCCACTGGCTTCCGCGTGACGGCGCCATCTTGGGAAAAAAAATTGGACAATGTCGGCGGGCCGGATGTGGCCCGCGGGCCGTAGTTTGCCCATTTCTGATTTAAACTTTATTGCCATTTTAAAAATAAACATACAATATATTATATTTACCTTCAACATTGCTGTTTGGCTGTTCTAGCCACATCTGAGAGTTAGTAATTGTTTTCCTGACTTTCATATACTAATACATATTTTGTAATCACTACCGCATCTTTAAGATTCCACAATTTCCTCCCTAAATCAAATCCATCCTTGCAACAGCTGTCGGCAACTTTCCTTCAACTAACCAAATAGAAACAAGAATCTATCCTAAGTAAAAACAAAAAATGAACAGCATAGTCTAATCTAATTGATTCAGCAGAAAAATGCATAGCTGAACAACACACTGTACACAGCATGAAATGAAGTAATCAAAATTCAAGGTCCAGGAGCACAATTGGTGACAAAAGACACACACACAAAAAAGAAATTAAATGAAATGTTTCAATTCAGAACGGCATGAAGATGTTACCGTATTTTCACGACTATAAGACGCACTGTATTATAAGGCGCACTGTCTATTTTGGAGAAAATTTAAGACTTTTAAGTGTGCCTTATAGTCGTGAAAATACGGTAATTGCTATTGACTTCCAGGTATGAAGCACTCACTACACCAGTGGTCTCAAACCGATCCTCAAAGGGCTGCAGTGGGTGCAGGTTTTCATTCCAACTCGACAAGGATACGTTTTGCAAGTGCAATCAGTTAATTAGAGTCAGGTGATACTTATTTTAAAGACACCTGATTGGTTAAAATGTCGGCACTGGATCGGTTGGAACAAAAACCAGGACGCACTGCGGCCCTATGTGGAACTGGTTTGAGACCACTGCACTACACAGTCACCTCAAGAGCCAGCCATTGTTGATGTTTTGGATTTTTTTGTATAAAATCTTGCAGTGGGGGAGGAGCTGTATGATGGAAGATTTTGTAAACTAAGATGGCATCTGCATATTTAACAGTATTGTTTCAGTTCAGGCGTTTGTGTTTTTTTTAATATCCGAAAGTGGTGGTTTTTGGTTTTCTGTTTTTTCCATATATAAGGCGCACTGTCTATTTTGGAGAAAATTTAAGACTTTTAAGTGCGCCTTATAGTCGTGAAAATACGGTACATGTATATCTCCCAGCTTACAGGTAATAATTATTTCTTGTGAGCAAGTATGTCGTGTTCCATTAAAACATAATTAGCCCTCACTTCCAGGCAATGACTTGGAAGACAAGCATTAGATATGACATCTGTTCCATTCAATCCTTTGAAATGAAGAGACTAAAATGAAGGTAGACAAAATTGAACGAACAAAATAAAGGGTTAGAGAAAACAAAACAAAACTATAGCATTTCCACGACAATTCCTATGAATTTGTACTCTAGAGAGCATGATGACAACACTTTGCAACAACATGCAATTTGCTAGAGGATGGAACAATGGGCACATGCTTTTATTTCATCTTGTGCTTCTCTTTTTGAATTGAACAAGTGGTAATGGAATTGCATTAAAAATGGAAGAACAAATAAAGGTTGTAGAATACACTCTGCCTCTTAAGAATCCAACTGCCATCTCTTCTGACATAAAATAGAAGTGAAAGCCCCTTTTCTTAACATATACGTATAACAACCAGATTACTCACATAAATTGACCGGCTAAAGCAACCAGTAAAGTACACACTAATAATCATTTTTATGTATTTGTGTGCCATTCCGAGCCTGCTATGCTGTAGACTTCTGTCCTTTAAATCAGTTTAATTGATGCTTTTTTGACTGTTGCCAACAAACACAATCTCTAAATGCATTTTGAATGGAATCTCTCGAAAGGCTTCCTTTGTTAGCACTATCGAGACATGCAGATATCGGCCATAGTAATTCGGAACAAACGTACTATAACACAGGGGTAGGGAACCTATGGCTCGGGAGCCATATGTGGCTCTTTTAATGGGTGTATATGGCTCTCCGCTGTGCGGTAATATATCTAAAATAGCCGAAACTATCTCTAGTGCCTTTTTAAATCATAATTTTCCTTCATTAGACTCTTCTGCATGCATCCTCTCATTGAAACTCATTGATTAGCAACAGTGAAATAATGTTCTCAAAAGAATTCCGACTTTTTCTTACTCCCAAAGTGGTGAAATGAATAATAAATGCTCACATTTTCATGTATTTTTACTTCTAAAAATTCTGAGTATGGCTCTCAAGGAATAATGTTAAAAAAATGAATTGTTTATGGCTCTCTTGGTCAAAAAGATTTCCGACCCCTGCTATATAACAGGTGGCAAAAACCTCAACAAAACAGAGCTTCCCCATGACAACCAGTAGGAGTCAGTGTTGAAAAGTGATGTCGTATTGAGTGTAAAGTTACAGATTACTCCCCGGGATGTAAATCTTGTCTTTACTGAAGGGGGGGAGGAAGCCACATTGTTTAATGAATATTACAACTGTGACCCTGATGATGATGATGATCATGTGAGTGGCGATGGGGGAGAGGGAACATGGCCACATCTGTTCTACAGCTCATTGCCATTTCTATTTAAATCGCACCTTGCAAAACCGTTCCTCAACATAAAATTGTCAGTAAGCATCATAGCAGTCTATCATTTACATATTTATCATCTATAAAAATCTTAAGAGGCCTTATAGAGATTTCCATACACATTCAAAGAGTAAAGTAGAGGACAAAGAGCACCTTGATGAATCAGATGGAGGCAGTAGCTTCAAATTTAAGTATGTTCCACTTATTGTAGGTTGCTGCTGGGTAAGAGACTATCTTCATAAGGACCAGCAGATTCTAAATATATATTGCACTCTACTTTGTAGTTTACCATCAAAAGAACTGAACTATGGTGTCAGCCTCAGCTTGCTCATCCCATCAGCGTTTCTGTTGTCTGAGGGGGGGAAGCGAGAGACGCAAAATGGGGGGAGGTGGGTTCTCCTCCTCGGGAGTGTGGGGGTCGTTGTAAATCTGAATGGAGAGCACTGCATTGGCAAGACAAGATTAGAATTGACAGCCTGACAACTGCGTCACTATGAAAACAGCAGTGAGGAGGAGAAGGAGAGGGAATAGAAAAAGGTAAGGCGCAACGAAGGACAAACTCGGAAATGCAAGCTGACAGTCACAAAGATACGAAAGTAAGAGAATAAAATCATGTAAGTGTGGGAGGCCATGAAAGTGTTTGCTCAGTCATTGGCCTTAAATGTTTAGTATGCATCATCATCGGATGTGGCTAGCAGCAGTTTGGACTTAATAAAGACAAAACCTCTTTTTACATGGTGCTGTTTGTAGGAAAGTATGCTGTAGACTTAGGGGTAGGGAATCTATGGCTCGGGAGCCACATGTGGCTCTTTTGATGAGTGTATCTGGCTCTTTGCTAACCTGTGAGCTAATATGGAAATTGCTGGTGACAGAACTGCAATATTACATCTAGAATTGCTTTAATCTTCATTTTTTTTGCAGTAGACTTCTAGAATGCATCCTCATGCAAACCTGTGAGCTAAAATATGGAAATCGCTGATGGCAGAACTGAGATATTACATTTAGAACTGCTTTAATCTTCATTTTTTGTGCAGTAGACTCTTCTGGAATGCATCCTCGTGCTAATCTGTGAGCTAAAATATGGAAATTGCTACCGACAGAACTGAGATATTTAATCTAGAATTGCTTTAATCTTCATTTTTTGCAGTAGGCTCTTCTAGAATGCAGCCTCATGCTAACCTGTGACCTAAACTATGGAAATTGCTGGTAACAGAACTGCGATATTACATCTAGAACTGCTTTAATCTTCATTTTTTTTTGCAGTAGACTCTTCTGGAATGCATTCTCATACTAACCTTCGAGATAAAATATGGAAATCGCTGGTGATAGAACTGAGATATTACATCTAGAACTGCTTTAATCTTCATTTTTTTTGCAGTAGACTAATCTGGAATGCATTGATTAGCAACAGCATAAGATAATTTTTTAAAATATTGTTTTTTTCCCACGTTAAAAGTGTTGAAAATACTAAAAGAAAATTGAAAAGGCACTCGTTTACATGTATGTATTTTGACTTTTAAATCCGTTGTATGGCTCACAAGGAATAACATTGGAAAATATGAATTGTTTGTGGCTCTCTCCATCAAAAAGGTTCCCGACCCCTACTGTAGACACTCAACAGATTCAGGTCCTCCCAAACACAATGAATTTAAACATTACAATGGCCTCTGCTTTGAGTGGAAGCAACAACTCTTGTAAAAACAAATATACACTCTGGCATGAATAGAGCAAAATATGCTCTTAAATGCTAACAGAACTACTTACAGTGGCCACAAAAGAGGGGATGAAAAGCCTTGAAAAGTTTTGAATATAATCGTAATTAGATTTCTTATTTGCCGTACACTGCATGTCACTTTACTTTAATAAAAACAAACATGACACATTCTTGACATAAAGAGCACACATTCCAAACAAAATTATAGTTGCCTGAGAGAATTCTATGTTTACCATACAGACACAGTTACTGGCGTTTTTTTATTTGACAGTCTGAAATGTGAGTGCAAAATAGAGGCCACAAAAATTCCCACAACGGAAGGAAAAAAAGAGGTGTTCACCGCATGTAAATGACTCAGAGTGCTTAGTCTAAAAAGAGCAAATTCTCATAACAGCTGTCAGCCATGACAAGAAATGATGATTCATGTCATATAGTTTAATTGACTTTCCCCTATAACTCCTTAGGTTGTCCATCAGGATCGGATACTCACTCTCAGGAGTGACAACCCACAGGACGTAAAGAAGTTAAGATTTAATTGTCTTTGTTTGCAAAGTTTCTCTTGAGATATTTGATTTGCAGTTGTCAAAAACTGCTGACCTCACTTGGAGGAGTTGAAGTAACTCAGTCTCGTTTACGAGTGAGGGAAAAATGGTGTGGTAAATGGACAACCTACGTTCTACCCTCACCTATGGTCAGCCGACATTGGCCGTGATCGAAAGAACAAGATCTCGGATACAAGCGGGCAAAATTATTTTTCTCCGTACGGTGTGCCTAGGGCAGGCGTGGGAAAACTACGGCTCACGGGCCACATATGGCCCATTAGGCTTGTTAATCCGGCCCGCCGACATTGTCAATTTTTTTTCCCAAGATGGCGCAGTCACACGGAAGCCAGTGGCAGTAGCTATGTCCTCTCTTATTTGTTTTCATGTTTTACAGCCCTTCTATATTTTTTTAAATTACATTTTAATATTTCTTATTACATTCCTTTTTACTGTGTACTTTATACTTTTTACTTTAATGTTGAGTGATGAGTATGTTAATACTTTAGTCTTTTTTTCTGTTTATGTTTCATATGTACTGTTAACGGATGCACTTTTTTATATGTATCATATCTTATGCTGACCCGGCCCATCTGTCAAATTTTTAAAGTCAATGTGGCCTCTGGGCCGAAACATTTGCCCACCCCTGGGGTACTCTATGTCTCACATAGGGCCTGGGTACACCTCAGGATGCCCCTGGAGCAGTTGGATGAAGTTGTTGAGTATTGGGAAGTCTAGGTTTCCCTTCTGAAAAGCTGCTAATACCCCTTCAATCTTACTTCAGATAACTCGGAGAAATGTCCATCTAATTTTACCTGTCACTGTACGCCACTGTCATGGATGAAAAAAATCTAGGGTAAAAAAAAGTGACATTTAATGATGCCTATCACACAGTTGAGTTCCCATGGAACATTTAAGTGTCAATAGTTAGGAATAAAAATATATAAAATGTCAAAGAATGCCAAAGAAAATATTAATAATGAAAGGAATTCAGAGTGTGTTTATATTGAGAGATGAAAATGTTTGAAACAAATAAACAGGATTATAGCAATGATGTGTATCTTGAAAAACGACAACATAGCTGCTCAATTACTGTTTCATACTGTGATATTTAAAGAACTAGTATTAGGAAACTGCCAATAGGATAGAATTGCAAATGTAGTAATTTAGAGAGCACCAAAAGCACGAAAGAGTGCAGTGCTCAATGCAGCTGTTATCTGTACTCCAAGCCTTTAGTGGTTTTATAAATAGATAAATGACCATGGTTAAAGCAGCAGCAGCAGCAGTGAGAATAATGCAATTTCAGAATGTCATATGTAATTTTTCAACCAATCCCACCCCAAGATGTACTTTCAAGGTGAAAGTGGATTCCTGGAAGTTGCGCAGTGCAATAAAAATATCAGAAATAGATTGAAAAACATGTGCATGTGGCCATCCAGTTGTTAACATCAATGTATAGATCAGTGGTGTCAAACATACGGCCCGCGGGCCGGATCCGGCCCGTCTGGTGGTTTGGTACGGCCCGGAGAAGAAAGCTGTATTGTTTTAAAAAATGAATTTTCTTTAAAATGTGTAGTTCTTGTATTATCCGCTAGGGGCGCGCAGTGTTTTAGTACGTGCAGACAACTTGAATTGACATTTATTTATGTTCTTATGTTATTCTCTTGTTCATAATATATTGTTCATAATGTAAAAGGAAAATTCTTTTAATAACATTTTTGATAATTTACTCATTATTTGCACTAATTATTAGTATTAGTGACTAATACAAAGGAAAAAAAATTGGGCTTATTGTTAGTTCTATGTAATTTTGCAATGAATTTACCAGTCCGGCCCGCTTGATCTTAAATTAAGCTGTATTCGGTCCGCAGACCAAAAGGAGTTTGACACCCCTGGTATAGATATTCAATTCACCGATGAGAATCGTACATGTTGTATGATTTTGAGATTCACGGTGGAAGAAAACTAATGAAGACATTGTGAACAGATTGATTGCATGCGTTTTGAGGTTACATAGCTATTTATTTTCTTTTTATGGACATCTGCAAGTAATATGCAGCACGATCAAGATTACTCTTACAGAATGTGGCCAACAAGAAGAAAGTGTAAACAAAGCTGTTTGATGCTGAAGCTTTTTGACTATAAATAGAAAAAAAATACTCGTTTTTAACACACTGTAAAACATGTGATCATCTACTTAAAATGTCTACCCACACACTATTATAATGTACTAAATCTATAAACCACGCCGCATAGGTGACGCCTGGTGGTTTTAGACATATCTTGAAAATGTACCATACACTTTTCATCTGGAAGCTATTACAGCGCCATGTCAGAACAGCCATCTGTAAGCAATGAACAGGACTGGATGTCAAAGCCACCTCACAGATCTTTGAGCAGAAAGAAGTAGGCAATCATTCTGAGGGCAGCACTCATCAAATAAAGATATAACCCAGCCCAAACAATCAGCGACCGGAAGTGCAAATTCATGGTTGGGATTCTAAAGAAAAATAACAACACCATCTGAAGGACAGCATTAGGAATCATATAAACTTGCAGTCAATTCTTGCACTTATTTAATAAAATATACAAGGATTTTCAATGTCTTTAGACCAGTGGTGGGTAAACTACGGCCTGCGGGCCACATATGGCCCGTCAGGCTTTTTAATCTTGCCCACCGACATTTTCCAAAATGTTTTTTTCCCCAAGATGGCGCCATCACGCAGAAGCCAGTGGTAGTAGCTCTGTCCACTCTTATTTGTTTTTCGTGTTTAACAGCCCCTCTATCTTTTTTTAAATTACATTTTAATATTTCTTAATACATTCCTTTTTACTTTGCTTGTGACTTTATACTTTTTACTTTTATGAGTGATGAGTATGTTAATACTTTAGTCCTTTTTTTCTGTTTCATATGTACTGTAAACAGATGCACTTTTTTAGATTTAGACCAGGCGTGGGCAAACTACGGCCTGCGGGCAGCATACGGCCCGTTAGGCTTTTTAATTCGGCCCGCCGACGTTGACCAAATAATTTTTTTTTTTCCCTCTCCAAGATGGCGCCGTCACGCGGAAGCCAGTAGCAGTAGCTCTGTCCACTCTTGTTTGTTTTTCGTGTTTTATAGCCCCTCTATCTTTTTTAAAATGACATTTCAATATATCTTAATACTTACCTTTTTACTTTACTTTGTACTTTATACTTTTTACTTTAATGATGAGTGATGACTATGTTAATACTTTAGTCATTTCTTTCTGTTTATGTTTCATATGTACTGTTAACGGATGCACTTTTTTATATGTATCATATTTTGTGCTAACCCGGCACATCTGTCGAATTTTTAAAGTCAATGTGGCTCACCCCTGCTTTAGACTCTTCATAACGTCTTTAGACTGGCAAGATGCATCATTTGAACTTAACGTTAAAAAGGAATCAAAGAAGATGTCAGCCTTCGTGATTTAACAGTGTGGAAATGTGCTGTCTGCCCTGGTTCTCTACTCTCAGCACTGGACGGACTTAATCAGCCGAAATTGCAAAGTCAAGACCCTTGTATTTGGTAATGTGGTCAAAACAGTGGCAAGTGAGAACTAATTAGATTAATGGTACTTTAACGAGCTGTCGGAGGGGTCCATGCAGATTGAATTTTAATAAATAGCGGCAAAAAAGGCATCTCCTCTGCACTTCCTGGCTCTCCTTGCATTCTTAATTGGCCCCAGTGGATAGCTGCAGCTCAGCAGTCGGCCATTTTAGACAAGAAAAAAGGCAAAAGGATGATTTCCCAACTAGGTAGGATATTCTTTCATAGGGCTATTAGCACTAGCATAACAATAATGATTTGATAATGGAAGTTCCATCTGTGCCATGTGAGAGAGAATACAGGAAAGATCAAATGGAATAACCTTATACTGTTGTTTGTTTTCAAGGTACAATGTCCCCATGATGAGGTCTTTGTAGAAGCAAAGAGCTTCGACAGGGAAAAAAAATACAATTAATCAAACATGAATGAGCCACCGTAGCAGAGTTATTTCCATAGCAACAGCCCGAGGGGACAACTTGAACCTTTTAATGTGAGCTGGTGATGTCTCTTTGTAAACATCTGCGCAGCAGGGGGGGAGAAAGCCAATGAGAGAGCCTGGCAACAGAGGCATCACAGGGCAGCTACCTCTTCGTAGCAATCGAAGTTTCCATTATCTACTAGTGAATGGACCTAAAAGTGGTTGCTCAGATAGCCTTTTTTATATGATAAAACACCAAAAGATTTGATTTCAAAATAACAAAAACATGCAAACGATTATTGCAAAAATGAGATGTAAAATTAGCCTCAAAGTGGCACACATTTTTGATGTTATTCCTTGATTACTCAGTGATGTACAAACCGCTTTTTTATGCCCCCAATCTCATTGAGCTAGCGAATATAAATGGCTCTTCTAAGCATCCAGCTGTGAGCAACAGTGAGCGTACTAATGTAAAATTATTCATATCATAAAGGGATTGGAAAACTGATCCGTGCATGCAGTTTCCGTCTTTGCTGGACCATCCAAACATTCACAAGCATATTTCAAATCAGAATACAACCCCCTACGTTTTAGCTTTTAAAGCACATCAGTAGTTTCTCATTCAAATCCAAGTGCTTCTATTCAGCTCACAGCAGCAAACAGAACAATATCATAATATAAGAGATGTGTGGGCTTGTCTGCCAATACTATGAAGACCCGAAAATTAGTAGGCACTGGAATAATAGTAGGGAGTGGAAAATTCCAAATGAATTAATAATAGTAGGCACCGGAATAATTGTAGGCAGTGGAAAATTCCAAAAATAATGAATATTAGTAGGCACGAGATAATTAGTGTCTAAACAGATTCGATGCATGGAATTAAACCTATGATGGAATATTTATTATAAAATCATAACAAGGACAATCACTATTATTTTAATCAACAGTTTACTAGTAGCATGAAACAAAATAATATGTTTAAATTCCACAATTAGCTACAAATTAAAGTCATGATGATCGATTACATAGGCTACTGTAAAGAAATAATCAACTTTTCTGTCAGTCCAAATAAGTGGCTCAATTCAAACTGTTAAACATCAGTTTAAGATACATAAAGAAATATCATATGAAGTAACAAAAGTCTCCAAGTGTACTTAAGTAGTATGTATATTGCAACTCTACCAGTGGCAATTGCATGTTCTTACTAGTACTAGTATGTTAGTAAAAACAGCATGTGTGCTTTACACGTAGAAAGTTAATGACATAGAACATTGTTGCGGCTGCACAGACTTAATTGAGGCAAAAATTAATAATCGTAGGCACCCGAATAAGAATCGTAGGCATGCGAAAATTTGAGTTGAAAAAATAATCGTCAGCATACGATTATTCGGGTCTTCATAGTAGTATCACAACCAAGCTAACCTCCAAATAATTTTAAAAGAAATCATCTTTTTTACCCCCTCCAGAAAATCAAGTCAGATAATTAGGTCAACCTTTAAAAAAACTGTTGCTTTCTGTGCAGTTTTACTTTCCTCCTTCTTTCTTTCTATCTAAACTCTTCTGTGAACCTCAAGTTGGCCTTCCAAAGCCTTCAAACATTGGCTTCCTGATGCTAGTACAATCAGATCATAGTCTAGTAAAGCTGAAATTAGTCTATGAGACCTACCATTATACTCTAACTGACGAGTTGTGATATATAAAATCAAGCTCTACTTTTAAAAACCAAACTCCCAAAGTCTCTTAGGTCTCTGTTGGTATTGTGGAGATGTAAACATACGCTGTTTCCCTGTCATTATTCTACCACTCGGAGGCAGATGCTGGGGTTGATTTTATGTCTCTTTGTGAATGCAGGGCACAATTGTTGGTTCTGTCTGACGGCTGCCGGGCCCTATTAGACACGCTTATTGGTTGTTATGTCAGGGACAAAGCACATTCTTTTGTGTTTGGCTTAAAAAAAAGCCTCCTCCTCCTTATAATTTCATTCAACTATATTATTTTAAGAGTGTCCAACCTCTGGCCTAAGGGTGAGATAAGTTACATTCTTAAAGGGAGAGTAACAAAACTATAAAGACTGAATTTCTCTCAACCACAATGTGCCCTTAGCAAGTTCATTGTAGTCAGTGCTGCTTTTAGTTTAAGTGCACATACACAACTAAGTCCGATGGCCAGAAAAGTGATTATTTATAAAGACAACGTGTAATTTTATTCTTCTTGTATCCAGGAGTAACTAAACTTTGATTATTTGTTTGTGGAATCTGGGAGGAAAACCACAAGCGGGAAGCTGGAACCCGCCGCTTTCTCTAAATCGCACACATCAGAATTTCCTCGGGCAAGAGTAATGGCTCCTCTGCACTGGGCTGTGTCTTGCTATTGTAGAATCACGGAGCGGTTAATTGAAACAAATGACTCTAATAATGGGACATTATCCCCACAGGCTGACTTTGTGGCGGGCCTAATTAGCGGAGCATTGCTGACGAGGAGGACGAGTCAACCCTCCGATCTCTTAAAGGGAGCAGCCGAGGCGATGAGGGATTCACTAAACTGCCAGCGCAAAAAGCACGATGTGAGCTTGCAAACATTAAATACTTGAATTAAACATTAAATACATGAATTCATCCACATTGGCTCTTTAGCTTCCAATTACTGCTCATTCCTTTGTATCCACACTTTTATTTGAGGTGATCCTCCACTACACTACACTACACTATAAAAATGTAATTATATTTTTGTAATTAATTTGTCATAGACCAGGGGTGGACAAACTTTTTGGGCCGGGGGCCACATTGACTTTAAAATTTTGAAAGACAGGTTGGGTCAGCACAAGATACGATACATATAAAAAAGTGCATCCGTTAACAGTACATATGAAACATAAAGAGAAAAAAAAGGACTAAAGTATTAACACACTCATCATTCGTCATCAAAGTAAAATGTATAAAGTACAAAGTAAAGTAAAAAGGAATGTATTAAGAAATATTAAAATGTAATTAAAAAAAAAGATAGAGGGGGTGTAAAACACGAAAAACAAATAAGAGTGGACAGAGCTACTGACACTGGCTTTCGCGTCACGGCGCCATCTTGGATTAAAAAAAAAAACATTATTTGGACAACGCCAGTGGGCCAGTTTAAAAGGCCTAGCGGGCCGGATGTGGCCCGCGGGCCGTAGTTTGCCCAAATGTGCATTAGACTCTTCTGGAATGCATACTCTTTATTAGCAACTGCAACTATAAGAATGTGAAAAGTAGTTTTTGTGGTGAAATTACTAAAAAACATAGGCACCCATTTTTATGTAATTTGACTTTTAAAATCGGAGAATGGCTCTCAAGGAATAACATTAGAAAATATGAATTGTTTATGGCTCTCTTTGTCAAAAAGGTTCCCGACCCATGTTTAATCTATGTATATATATGAACATGGCATATTGTATTTTACAAGAAATCGAAGTCTCATTTTTGTGGCCAATCCACTTAGGCATACAACATTCCAGATGCATTCAGATAACACGGCCAATCATTTTTTTTCGTCTTCAAATTGTTTACCCTTGAACATGATGCTCCCATAGAATCTGCCATAACGCAGTGTTCAAATGGCTGTGACCAAGCTGTTTTAAATATTCATCAATCCTAACTGTTGCCTAAGGTTGTTTGCGTTAGTGTCTTGAATATTCATACACGCCAATGAATGCACATTTGTTTTTAATGCTCAGTCTGTTAATACCGCATTTCATTACTCCAAAGTCAGCATAATAAAATGGCGCAAAACAAAGCTTTATTATTTTTTTTGAAAGCACCATTGTGTTTGTGAGCCTATTTGTTTCAGTTCAAATGAAAAAGGGAGTGCCCTGCCAATTATCTTGCTGTCATTTCTCTTGACAACCGCGAGACATGGTTTGCCCCCTTTGCTTGAGAGTAACACAGTGAAGGGCATTTGTCTCTTCTTTTTTAATGACATGAAAAGACACAACAGAAAACATTTCTACTGCTCCAAAAAATGATTTATCTTCGAATGTCACTAAGATGTCATATCTGCCTCAGCGAAAGGCAGCAGAGCATGTGGGTCATACGAGATATGTCTCAAACCTTTGGAAATAAAGACAGCTGTTTCAATAAACACAAGTAATCCAAGCAAGCAATGAACATGTGAAGTCAAGTGCAAACTGCAATTTGCTGCTATATTTTTTGGATTCATATTTCTTTTGATAGGTTTATTTTAAAGCAGTTTCACAGTGTTTTTCAAGATGGAGTATACTTCAATTATTTCAGGGGATTTCATTCAAATTGTATTTTATAATAGATTGTCTATATTTTATGCATGACAAGATATCAATGTCTATCTACAAACTCAGGCTCATTTATTTCTCCATTTGCCCTTCATTTTAAAATCTCCAAGCTTCAAATGAATGAAGTAGTCTGCGTCGATTTGATGTCATTGTTTGGAAATGTGTATACTGCAACCATTCTCTCCCTTGTCCTAAATGCTAAGTGATGCAAAAATACATTTCCTTTCAGATTGAAGTAAATCAAGCTCACATAACCTTAAACCGATCAGTGTCTCTGACAATGCACATACACCTCAACGCACACTTAAACCCAGACGTGTTGTTAGTGTTAAATTTAAAAATTGTAACTCTCAAAACCAGTCTTTGTCTCAAAACCCACCTCCAGAACACCTTCCTGAGGTCTTGGCCTTAACTCTGAAAAGTCTTTGTGTTGTGTTCGTCTTAGACTAGCTAGTTATGCAAATTGTGTACAGACTACATACGAATATTCAACTTACGAACAACGGTACATACGTCTGTAAATTGCCTTCATGTCAAAAAAAATGTTCGTAAGTTCGATTTTCTATTGCGCTGGCAGCAGAACCAAAAATATTGAACGTTGCACAAAGGTTGCAAATCAATTGAATGATGCCTTACAGTGCTACCGCATCATTTACGATGAAGAAAACAAGAAAACGGTGCAATCGTCATTAGAAAGCTTTTTTTTGGCCAGTTTGTAGTAAATCTCTCTCTCTCCATCTCTCTAATGTATGTATACAGTACTGTATGTATTCTCTCCATGTTATTAAATGTTTTTTTCAGTACAAACCAATGCTGGTTACTTATACAAGCCTTAAACATACAAATGCACTTATACAAACCTTCAATATATTTATATCGGCCTTTAACATAAATTATAATCCAAAATATAGCACTGAATCATCTTCAATTTGAATAATTTCACTTTATGAACAATTTCCACTTATGAACAATTTCAACCTATGAACAATTTTAACCTATGAACAATTTCAACCTATGAACAATTTCAACCTATGAACAACTTCAACTTGTAAGCAAGCGCTTGGAACGTGACTCGTTCGTAAATAGGGAAGCATCTGTATTTCGTTTTAAATTATAAGACAAAAAATATCTTTCGATGCTAAAGAAACTCAGAGAATACTTACAGTACATACACAGTTGAGATTTGAACCCAGAATCTGTCAGTTGAGCCTCAACTGCTACCTTTACTTCATTGAAAAGAAAAAAAAACAAACACACACCAACAATCCCTTTTTTTAAACTGTCCAATACAGTCTCTTACTAACATAAACATACATAATATAATGATTTGAACCCTAAATAACTGGTTAACGGCTGTATATAGAAATTAATCCAAAGTAAAAATGAGTGGGAGTCCGGTGAGTCAGGTGTGTGGCATCAACTTGTTAAACTAGCAGCTGTTTTTTTGGCAGTCACAGCTTTGGCCTCCTTTAACTAGCCTCATTATAGCAGTAATGAGACAGGGGCCGGTGCTGTGTTTCAATATTTAAACGCCGCTGTGCCCCTTAAGGCGCTATTTTGAGCCCCTCCACGACCCCTCATTACTGTCTACTGGCAAATGTCCCTCCTACTTTATCTTATCAAAGACTTGAGCTTTCTGGCATCCCCTCCACACACACCCCAACAGCAGCCTCAAGCAGACCTGAGTAATCAGGGGGCTTGTTGAACATGAGCCCCCTGAGTGCCACCTCTTTCCAGGCTGGCAAACATCCTGACAGCGAAGGATGAGACAGGGATTCTCTGGCGGTGCTGAATATTCACACGCCAACATGTTACATTTCACAGTTTGCGCTCATCCAAGGCGTGTCTCTTTCTGGCTTGATTCATAGTCATGACCAGAGTAGGTCAACGTGAAAGGGAAGAGCAATGACGACAATAAAGTAACTATAGCACTAAATAGCACTTAGTGTTTAGCACGAGCATTGTTTCTTATTAAAACAAATGATAGCTTTGGCCCAGGAGTGCAATATATACAGTAACTAGGCACAACATTGTCACTACACAGGCAACATATAAAAATATCTGAGGACTATTTTAAATTTTCAATAGTGACACAGCTAAAGATCGTGACCGGACGTTTGGTTGCTGGTCTTTTGGTCGCCGTTTTTTTGATCGCCGTTAGGGTTAGGGTTACGGTTACGGTTTAATATCTAAGTACATTTCACAACCATAACCCTAAGCCTAACGGCGACCAACGGCGACCAACGGGAACCAAAGACCGGCGACCAAAAGACTAGCGACCAAAAGACCGGCGACCAAAAGACCAGCGACCAAAAGACCGGCGACCAAAAGACCGGCGACCAAAAGACCGGCGACCAAAAGACCAGCGACCAAAAGACCAGCGACCAAAAGACCGGCGACCAAAAGACCGGCGACCAAAAGACCGGCGACCAAAAGACCAGCGACCAAAAGACCAGCGACCAAAAGACCAGCGACCAAAAGACCAGCGACCAAAAGACCAGCGACCAAAAGACCGGCGACCATAAGACCAGCGACCAAAAGACCGGCGACCATAAGACCAGCGACGAAACGTCCGAGCACCGCTAAAGAGACTTTTATCATCATTTCTTCAGCTAAATAATTAAATAACCGATGACAAAAATGTTATCTAGAATAGAGTCGTGATAAAAATGACCAACGTAAACCACAACCACAAGGAAAATAACAATAATTCATTAACAAGAGATGCCACATCAGCATCTTCCTGTAGGCATACTATTCGATGCAGTTCTTGTAGTTATCATTGTTTCTACTGTGTCATCAGGCTAAGGACTCCCCATTTGGAATACTTTTACTGAAGATGACTTGGGAAAAAAACACATTTCATAAATACAAGTGTGAATTCTTACACTCAAAGTTGCTCATAAACAATAAAAATTAAATTTCCCGAATACGGAATGAATAAAGTTATCCAATCCAATCCCCCCAAAAATATTTTAAACCCAAATTGAAATCAGCCCTTAATAATACGAACACCAAAACCGATAGCTGACGTGGAATTTGCCGATTTACCAACAGCTGAAAAAAAAACAATTAAAAATGACGTTTTCAGAGGAATTTTCATGATAAATTTAGTTCAAATTAAAATTTCTTGTGGTTCAGTGTTAGTTTACAATGCACCTTATGATTTAGCTGTTAATATCTGTCCTGGATCTTAAGGCATTCCAATAATAAGAATAAAAGGGGGCTGGCAGTCAGGATAAATTGGACTTTTGTGCATTGCTGTTTTTAAAGCGAACATTTTGTGCCTAAGCAGCATCTTGGTGGTCAATCCACTACTCTCAATCGTGAAAAGGTTTAACTTTACTCACTGTAGGATCGATGTGCACTGAGGAAGAGAATCCCAAAGCAGGGAGAAGAAGTTTACAGAGCTTTAGCCTAAGGCTACATGTTGTACAAAAACCAGCAACAACATCCCTTGAGAAGAAACGAATCCACTCCTCCAGCTGAGCTTTTACTTGTAGGAGGTTTATTTGTGCACTAAAGGATAGCTTTTATTGCAGAGAAATGTATCCTTTAGGTACAACTTTTATTTGCTTTTTTTTTTACTGATGGTGAACAAACCTGCAAACGATTAGTATTATGGTAGTCAATGTAGCCCCAAGTATTGCTTTTTTTCCATTGGTGAGCAGTTCCACAGAAACTGAAAGCTTATTTGAATCCGCCTTCATTTTCTTAAAGCATAGAGCAGACAGAAATTCAATCTTACATATTACATCCTTATCAGTATGAAATTAAGGTTAATTGAGTTTGCAGGGGAAACATCGAATGAAACATCCCTTAATGGAAAGAAAATGAAAACAACGCCATCTTCAATTTCTTTAAATATTTCTCAATATATAGCCTACTTTCCTATTCCACAGCCTGAGAAATAAGCCCCTCTTGTCCCATGAGATAATAAATGAATTGAAATCCCCCCCACTCCTACCTCTCTAACCCCCCCACCCCCCATTTCTTTCTTATCGGTCATCTATTTTTCTAGAGTAAGCTATTACTTGTGGTGGTTGCTAGGCGACAAGAAATATTATTACATGCTATTATTAGCCAGAGCTTTGCAAGAGTAGTACTAAAATGTAAAAGTGAGAAATATGAATGCGTTACATAAATCTTCGACCCTTTCAGCAAGCGTGCAAGTCTGTGTTTGTGCAGTGATTTACTGCAGTGAAAGTCCATTTATGAGAAAAGGGGGTGTGAAATAAGAAAATGGAACATTACACCGAAGGGCTTTTGGAAGGTAAATAATTGCAAAGGTGAAACGAATGTTGTTTAAAAAAATAAAAAATGACACTCCCCTTCTGAGCCTTTAAACAATATTATTGTGGTTTTGTTACACATTCTGCAAACACAATGTAAACATATTTGTCCATAAGGCGAGATCGGAGTGCTAATCTACTCATCTCAATGACTGTATAGGTTTCTCAAGCCAGAGGCTATTTTATCGACTGTGTTCCAGTCAATAACATCTTTTAACAGATTGCAAATACAATGTTCCCTCGCTACTTCGCGCTTCAGCTATCGCGGACTCAGAGCTTCGCAGATTTTTTTCAGGAAAAAATAAATAAAAAATTTAAAGATATTAAATTAAAATTAGGGTGGAAACAAAATATTCAATAAGAATTAGTAATTGCATCAAAAAAAGGCCAAAGAAATGGTCAATAACATGGTGAGAGTTCAGGAATCGCATTGATGACGTCATAGCTGTTCTAGGCGCATCTTCACCGCCCCAAAAAAAACAATGTTCACAACTCCCAATAACGATGTTTCTTACGTACAAAAAAATTGCAGAAGATCCTCCATCCGGACTACTATGATGTTTTTGCTTGGTGGTGCTTTTGTGCACGTGTTACACATTTCTTTAAGCATTTTTGAAGGGGCACGCCTACTTCGCGGAAACGCAGCTATTGTGGGGGGTCCCGGTCCCCATTAACAGCGATAACCGAGGGAACACTGTATTCAGGACAGCAATCTGTGACCTGATACCGAGGCCTTTAGCCACCACCCGCAGTGAAAACAGAGCAGGCAACTTATTCCGTTTGAGAAATAGAAGAAAAACTGCGTAAAACCTGATTAACGGAGGATAAACGCCACGGATGCTCGCATTAAAGCATAAATATTCATAGTAGGGATTGGGGTGGGGTTAAGTGTGAGGGGTGGGGGTAGTATTCATGTCAGATGAAAGTATATGACGTTGAATAATTAACCATACAGGTCATCTATTATTCATTTGGTTCGATTCTATGATTAAAGCATCTGACTGTTCAGCAGGGGTATTTACATGTTGAGTCTGAAACATGTTTGACACAAGAAAAAGTCCCCTTACTTTCACAGAGGGGAATGAGGGTCCCTTTTTAGAAAAAGAAAAAGTAGCTGACTAGGGACATTCCCTCTTTTTGTCAAGGTTTCAGTTCAAAAACCCCCTTAAAAGCTCCTCTTTTTTACCCTCTTTCTCACTTTTCCGTTCTTCACAAATAAAAATGCAAAACGCTGAGTTTCTTGCTTCCTTTCTTGCTTCTCTTTGAGCTAATGAAATCTTTAAGTTGCACAGTTGAGGCGATATTAAAGGAGCTGTGCACAGCAAAGATGTACGTGGCTGCAGCTCTGCGCACTTCGTTTATAAATGTTTCACACGGCAGGCTCAAGCCTTTGCTTTGACTTCACGGTCTTAGTATCCGTGGCCTCTAAAACGTGCTGATTTGAAAGCTAATAGAGGAACACTTTACCATTAGGAGAAAAAAAAATCATCACAGGGAACGAAGCTTATTGGAAGATCAGGTCTGCGTAAAAGTACCGTATTTTCACGACTATAAGGCGCACTTAAAAGTCTTAAATTTTCTCCAAAATAGACAGTGCGCTTTATAATCCAGTGAGCCTTATATAAGGAAAAAACAGAAAATGAAACACCACCAATGTCGGATATTAAAAAAAACACAAACGCCTGAACTAAAACAATACTGTTAAATATGCAGATGCCATCTTAGTTTACAGAATCTTCCATCATATAATTCCTCCCCCACTGCAAGATTTTATACAAAAAAATCCAAAACATCAACAATGGCTGGCTCTAGAGGTGACTGTGTAGTGAGTGCTTCATACCTGGAAGTCAATAGTAATTACCGTATTTTAACGACTATAAGGCGCACCTAAAAGTCTTAAATTTTCTCCAAAATAGACAGTGCGCCTTATAATACAGTGCGCCTTATAATACAGTGCGCCATATATATGAAAAAATGTCATTCATTGAGGGTGCGCCTTATAATGCGGTACGCCTTATAGTCGTGAAAATACGGTACCACATCATGGGATGTGACAATGGGCGGAGAAAAATGTGAGAGGGGGCTGTATGTACTTACTGAGTGCATAGGTCCTGAGAGGAGGTGGCTGTCCTGACCCAGCATGTTGGACATCATAAGGGCAGGCAGCTCGGGGTAGGAGTAGGTGTTGAGCAGGCCATTGTGGGGCAAGGTGTGAAACGGATACCCTGACTCATGCTCCATGAGGTGTAGCAAAGAGGGATCAGCATGATTTGGGGGTGTAATTGGGGGGATCTCGTAGTCTTCATCCCCTGCTCCTCCTCCTCCTCCGCCATTGCTTCCTCTGCCTTGACTGGAATAGCTCTGAGAATGCATACAAGACAAATTAACAGCAAGGTTAGCGCATTATTGTGCATGTTTTTTTTAAGTAATGTATATTGAAAATATCAAATGCAGGTGGGAAAGAGGACTTGTATTTATGCTTATGAGCAATTTAGAGTCTCCAACCCACAGACATGCATTAGTATTTCATTAGGAACGTGGGCGTGAATTGGCGCACAGGAAGCGAATCAGCAAGAACACAATTTCCAACAACATTTCCAACTTTGCACTTGTATCTCAAAAGCACACCATCAGTTAATATCATGTACCTCATTATTCCAAGAGTAGGGATTTTAACAAAAATCATCTTTCATCAAAAATCATCAGCATTTATCTTGCCTAGGGAAGTTTTTTTGTGTTTTGAGTAAAATGTGTATTAACTTCATTCAGGAAGAAGTATTAAGGAATTATTTTATTATTTAACAATATTATAATAGGGAATATAAACCACTTCTAACCAACAGTTCTACAAGCTATTTTAGTACTTAACGCAGGGATAGGCAAACTACGGCCCGTGGGCCACATACGGCCCGTTAGGCTTTTTAATCCGGCCCGCCAACGTTGTCCAAAATGTTTTTTTTCCCCCAAGATGGCGCCGTCACGCGGAAGCCAGTGGCAGCTTTGTCCTCTCTTATTTGTTTTTCGTGTTTTACAGCCCCTCTATCTTTTTGTAAATGACATTTTAATATTTCTTAATACATTCCTGTTTACTTTACTTTGTACTTTATACTTTAATGATGAGTGATGAGTATGTTAATACTTTAGTCATTTTTTTTCTGTTTATGTTTCATATGTACTGTTAACGGATGCACTTTTTTATATGTATCGTATCTTGTGACCCGGCCCATCTGTCAAATTTTTAAAGTCAATGTCGCTCCAGGGCCGAAAAGTTTGCCCAACCCTGACTTAACGTATTGATTAAAAAAAAAAAAAAAACATACAGCCTTAATTTGTTTGCAAAGAACCTCATTGACCATCAAATTATAGTTATTTTAATGATCTCACCAAAGCAATCAAACTATTGTTTCTCATAATAGGTTTGTGAGTGTAAATGAGCTGCAAAAAATGCATAGGAAGTGATGCATAAGCAGAGTGTGCGACCGTCTTTCACAGCGCTTGTCTTGGCATAATACTGCACAGAGAGAAAGATGGTTTGCTGCTCTCAAAAGCATACTGAGGATGTTCACTAGGGAATGAAAAGCAATTTTGTCAGCGACAATCTGATGCCAACTCCCCTTTATAATGACTGAAGAAAATTAATCATCACAAATAATATTCCAGTGTCAGCCTTTCAAGAGCTTTTTAATAGAATTTTTTATTATTCATGTCTCGTGGTACACATCAACCATAGTCCGTTCTGCAACATTTCAGAAATCAATTCAATCTCTTTCTCATGTAGTCTGTCATGCCGCCCGCCAGTGCAGCAATTCTTCTTACAAACAAACATTTAAAGCCAACAGAAATTGTGGGAAAACAGCTACGATATCACCCTTAACAAAATTTGGGCAGGAGACCTAATGCATTCTATTACCGGAGGCAATGTAATAACACTAAAACACTTTACTCTGAGTGCTGAATGTGCTTTTCTTGATGATTCCTTAAAATGATCAGTTCTTTTTCCACCGCATTAAAATGCTTTTGCAACGACTGTTGTCATTTAGAACTATGGTTGCTAGGGAAACAGTATTCATTCATTTTCCGAACCGCTTATCCTCACAAGTGTCGCAGGGAACAACACAAATCTTAATGCTTTTATACGTATCCAAATGTAAAAGTTGTTGGCATTGTCAAGAATTTCATTTAGTAACATGAAACAATGACAACTTTGGTTAGTGTTTTGTCCATTTTTTTCTTTATATATTTATTCATGTATTTATTTATCAACGATCAGGCCTCTGACCAGACTGGTGGCGGGGTGTGCCTGTCACCTAATCACAGGCCCAGCCCCTAACGAGCGGGGTAACGCCAGGTGGAAGTCATCAGCAATCAAGCAGTATATGAGGCCAACAGGAACCTGACCATGATGCTGGATCGTCTTATAAGTTCACTGTAAAGTACCCTCTCGCATTGCCTATCGCTAATTTGTAGACCAACGACCTCTGTTTGTCCTCGGGAATTCGACCACGCCAATCCCACGGACCAAGGAACTGAATTAGGATCAACGAGACCCAGCTTACGGAGAAGATCATGAACCAAGACAACGGAAAGGACAACAGATCAAGTCTACAGAACCAAAACGAACCGAGATCATAACATTAACTTACCTATTACCTATCTATTTATGTCTAAAATGTCTTTTTCTGTGTCTGTATTCTCACCCTCTTGCTACTGTGACAACGATATTTCCCGAAAACGGGTTGAATGAAGTTATGCAATCCAATCTTGCAATCTGGAAACGAAGGGGGTAACATACCGAGCCTATAGCTACTCGTATTAATGGTGGATAGATCTCTGTTCAGAAAAAGATGCAAGAAGATTGGTAAAATGATGACCGATAAAGGTGAATTGTACAGAAAATACTTTCGATCTTGACCACCAGCATGAATGACAAATGAATATATTGCCAACCTTAAAAATAATAAATAATTCAATGAATAGACTTCTTACAATATTTTTAATTAAGTTTTCCCGTTAGAGGGAAGGTAGAAAAAAACCTTTGTATTTCGAGAAAGCAGCAGTCACAAAAATGCAATGATTAGCTAATTAAGATATTGTGAGCAGATAGCTTACACATGAATAACTTTGAGAACAAAACAATGCAAACATAAAAGCTATGATTGTTCTTCATATATAAAGAGTGCAGATAAGAATTGAATTATTGATGTCTAACTCAAAATAAAGTCTTGATATGACTTGCTCCCAATATCAAATGTGTCCTTTTCTAGTAAAAATAAAATTGAAGGTTCTCATTCTTGTCTCTAATCAAAACAAAGCTGTTTATTGTTTATTGTGAATATAAAAAGAAAAACTCCATATGGATCGCATAATACAGACATACACTTACTTAATTTTCTGCATCATAAAAATACAAAAGGCTGTTTGAGGCTATTCGGTAGTTGTGCCTTTCATTGTTTTTATGAATGTTGTTTGCCTTTATGGTTTTCTAAGATGCCCTTGGAGAAAAGACATGGGACAAGGACATTTCATGTGTAATATTTTCAAATGTAAGATAAATAATTCAAAAATATACTGTCTTTTAGGGCATTGAAGGACAGTGGATCAAAGAGGGGTCACAATGAAACGCCTTATGTTGATTCAGCCCTTTCCTTGTAACCTTCAACATCTTTCCAAAGCTGAAATTTGAGTATATCGGCCATTTTCTCTAACAACGGTATTCATTTAGCTACCTAAATGTAATGAATGCAATAGTTTTTGGTTTGCCAATACTT
Organism: Stigmatopora nigra; assembly: GCF_051989575.1. Classification (NCBI taxonomy): domain Eukaryota; kingdom Metazoa; phylum Chordata; class Actinopteri; order Syngnathiformes; family Syngnathidae; genus Stigmatopora; species Stigmatopora nigra. Next base: position 6,022,789 of record NC_135508.1, on the reverse strand, counting down.
TTCTGCTACATAATTAAAATGGTCCTAATATACAGGGATGATTTCTTAAGTGAAGATTTGAAAAAAACTGTGTTTACAGTGTTCCCTCGGTTGTCGGGGTTAATGGGGACCGAGACCACCCGCGATAAGTGAATTTCCGCGAAGTAGGGATTCCCCTTCAAAAATGTTTAATTTGAATTTCATTCAAAAATATTATTATTATTATTTTATTTTTTACCCCCTTGTATACAGTACACCATATAGAATACGGGTAGAGAGAGTGAAATTCATGTTATAACAAAAAAATTGTAAAATATGTTGTTTCGATGTAATATTTGTATTTTTTTACCAAAAAAATCAGCGAAGCTCTGAGTCCGCGGTAGCTGAACCGCAAAGTAGCGGGGGAACACTGTATACGATTTAATTTGAGCATTATCATAAAAAGAAAAACTAAAAACTTCTGCAACTTGTTACTTTAACACACGCACAGTTATGAAAGTGCATGATATTCAGCATAATGAAGTTCAATTCATTTTCTGTGCTGCAAATGCTCATTAGTACAGAGTACTGTATATTAGTTCTTAATTGAGTGTAAACCAAATCAATTATTAACATAGAAAAACATTGGGGACATTAAAACAATCGTATTTCAAAAGATTAATGTGTCCATGCTTAATGTTAATTAAAGTCAGACAGATTAACTATTAAGTGATTCAAGAATGATTGTTTATTTTAAGGTTGTGTATATACGTTCCATTATCTCAACTGCCATCATGAGGTTCACAGGGGTGCTGGAACCTACTCTAACTAACTACAGGCAGAAGAGGTACACCCTGAAACTGTTTTCATGACACAGGTTGGACATATAAAAGTGACAAACCATAAAAAAAAGCCTCAAACTAAATAACTTTCATTGAGTATATAACGTCCTATGGAAAGTCATTCAACCATATGCTACGGTGTGAGTAAAATGACAGTGCAACATGTTTTTTTGAGATAAACAACAGCTGGCCATGCATAAATAAAGATCCTCACGTCCAGTTTGTGCATTCTTGATAGATACATGGCAACAGTAAATCTTTAAAAACATCTTATAAGGAATTACAAAAATCTCCTTCAACAAATAACCTTGCGGCGCAGACAAAAACAAGAAATAAAACTCATAATCAACTATGTACACGGCTGAAGAGTCCCTAAAAAGGCTGCTTTACTTGGTTTTGAAAGGGCAAAGGGAGCACATTTGTATCACAAGGAGTATAAAGTGTGAAAGAAAAGAATGGAATATCACTTGGTTGACTGACAGCGAGACAGAACTAGGATAAGTGGAATGTGCGAGTCGGGGGAAGGTGTTATGAGAACACGGTAGGGTCGTAGTTCGTGTCTGTCACTAAAGGACAGGTGGGCTACGAGAGGCTGTAGCCAATGGTGAGACAGCAAACTAACCTCTTTTCTACTACACGTGTGCACTGGTAATTCTCTCAAATGTCACATCAAAATGGATCTCATTTAAGAAAGACCGCTCTCTGAATTGCAGGTGTGGGTGGACAATGTATTTTAAAAAGGTCTAGAAAAAGGCTAAGTTTTGAACCATTTTGGTTTTCTTGTTCAATGTTAGAATCCAAGCTAAAGAAGGATGTTTAAAAAATATATATATTTCCTTCAAACTGGAACAAAAAGGGGTCCACCATATGTTTTAGTCATCTAATCTGAACATATATATGATAAATATTTTGTATATCAGCGGATTATCCCTCCTCCAGGGCACATATTGTGCAAGGCATTAATCACTTATGGCACGCCAGAGCAGGGGTGGGCAAACTTTTCGGCCCGGGGGCCATATTGACTTAAAAAATTTGACAGATGGGTTTGGGTCAGCACAAGATACGATACATATAAAAAAGTGCATCCGTTAACAGTACATATGAAACATAAACAGAAAAAAAGCACTAAAATATTAACATACTCATCACGCATCATTAAAGAAAAAAGTATAAAGTACAAAGTAAAGTAAAAAGGAATGTATTAAGAAATAAAGAAAAAAAATGGAGGAGCTGTAAAACACAAAAAACAAATAAGAGTGGACAGAGCTACTGCCACCGGCTTCCGCATGACGGCGCCATCTTGGGAAAAAAAAAAACATTATTTGGACAACGTCGGCGGGCCGGATTAAAACGCCTCGTGGGCCGGATGTGACCCGCGGGCCGTAGTTTGCCAATGCCTGAGCTGGAGTATAATCACCTTTATTTTTATTTTCCTGATGTCACTCTTTCAGCCCTTTGGTTTATGACTGGCAAACCGAGTGGAGACAGGCAAAAGGGGCGGGGTGGAGAGGAAAGGAAAGGAAAAAGCAAGGGAGGGGTGCAAACAAATGATGTGGATCCCTCATTGTTCTTTCTCTTTGCCCTCATTCCAGTCAGGGTAATAAGAGAACATTGTGATTTACTGTCAGCGAAGCGCAAGAGTGCATCAGAGAGAATCCACTGCAGCAGGGGCCATTAAAATAGATTTAACTTCCCACAGTATTAGGCCAGATGTCTACACTTCTATTATATTTCAATCAGGCATGACCTTGGTCTCACTGTGATGAGAAAGATCACAAAGAGAGTGAATGGAGGGGGGGTGTTTGAAACAAGCAGAAAACCAATAGAAATATCAAACTATTTAGTCCCGCTAAATCCCTCTGCTCCATCGTGCTGCATTTCAAGTGAGAGGCTGTGACGGAAATAGAGGCAAGGATTCAACTTCTGTTAAAAGAGTGTATGAATCATTGAGCGCTCTTGTGGTGCTGATAACTTGCTTCTTTTTTAGAAGAAGGATAGTGGCTGTTCTGCAAGAGGGTGCATTTTAAGCAGCAGGCTGCAAAATGTCAGAGACTGTGGGGTCGTTTTGATAGTCTTAAATCAAGTTTTTATTGACACTATGTTTCTCTTCGGTCTAATGATTAGCTGGCTGATGGGACTATTTTGATAATGTTTGTAATTCTTTTTTCCTAACCCACTATGTGCCATCTTTACATCAGCTCGTGCATCCACTCAATGGTTTATAAAAGCAGAGCAAAGGTTACTGCTTGTTCTATTTCGGAGCATGACGGTAATTGGACTTATTGGCGGACATGAGCTGACCTACATAAAGAACTACCGATCTCTGGCTACAGTTCTTTACAGTCCCTCTAAGCATAGATAGGCGTGCATGATTTGCCAATTGGGACTATGATGTTCCTCCAGCATTGTTTTCATATATCGATTTTACTGTACTGCATTTTTTGTGTGTGTGTTTGTGCTAAAAACAGTGTTTAGCCTGATTAGACAAAAGTGAGTGTTAAGATTTGAATATATTGTGAGACTCTTTTGACCTAGCCAACGGCTCTAAGTGACCTCAAAGAAGGATTGAATTGTGTGTGGGTGTTTTTAAGACTTTTGATTTGTATTTATCATTCTTTGTTTTAAATGTCCCTGCACGGTGGTGAGAGATGGGCAGTTTTTTTTTTTTTAAAAAAGGTGAAGAGTGTGGTAGTGGGGCTATAATGGTGGACTCTGAGTCATTGTTGAGTAACGACGCCTTCGCCTATATTGAGTGTGTGGTATACAGAGAGGTGACTCAGACAAAGATGGAGGAGGTGCTGATGGTGGGGGTTAAATGCTGACATCAGCTGTTCAAATAGGCCAGACCACATCTGGACGTCAATTAACCCAAGTCACAATATTATCACGTAAAATGGTGTGCATGGAAAAGTTGATAGTGGTGAGTTTAACAAGTTGGCTATTGTCACATTTTAAACAGTCTCTTGTTTTGAGAACCTTCAAAATAAGAAAGGAATCCGACTCCTCACCTATCAAATCATAGCATGCAAATAATATGCAAAGCATTTGAAACTCTTTCCCTATGGAGGCCTTTGTATGTCATATCGAAAAATCAAATGATAAATAAAGGCAGAGTTTCAGAACATAAGTGGAATAAAGGTCACTATGTATTCTGAATTGTGGTGTTGATTGGCCAGCATTAAAGAAGAGAAGGCCCATGAGATGTTTTCTTGATTTACATAAACAGCACGTGAAGAAACATGTGCATTGTCTATAAAGTTGTGATCTGACAATAACTTAAGTACATAGGTATAAACTAACAATAGAGGGTGTCTTAGCAGGCAATGCAGGATGTTTATAAACTGCAAAATGTGCAAAAATAGAAACACAAACATGTGTCCCAACATTAACATTTTTTTATGATGTACAAACCTTGTCATATGGAAAGAATTAATGAACACATGTTGATTGTACCATTTGCAGCTGTGGCATGCGGTTTCTATTACCAATTGCTGAAAATATTTACATACATACATTATAGACTAATAAAATTTTGATGAACTATCAAGATATGTCCATAGAATGCAAAAAAGTGAAATGAAGGGAAAAAAATCCAGGATCCAACAATGCAGGATGCCTGTAAGAGCATTTAGCTCACCACATACCATAATTTTTAGACTATGTGACACACCCTACTACTAGCCACACCCACCATTGTTTCATAAATAAGTACCAAGGTTCAAAGTGTCGTGATTGTAGTCCAAAAATTACAGTACATGATATACTTTATGAGAATGTGACATCAAAAGTAAATTGATGATCAGGTGGAGTGAGTTGATGGCAAAAGTAATAATAATAATAATAATGATAATATGAATGTTTGACGTATAAAAAAAATATTTTTCTCTCTGATTCAAGTAAGTTTGTGACCGGGCTAGCAAGCTCAAGGTTGACTAAGTCTTGCAGAGTACAGCTGCAATGAGCTGACTTATATGAAGATAGGATCAGGTTTGACATTCCCCTGCAAGAGTAAAACTAAACATAGCTGGAAATAAATCCTGCATAAGCGCAACAAACCACATTGTCAGCTGGGCACGTATTAGGAAATTTCATGGTGACACATTTAGCCAAGTTGTTTAATCAAAATGGAAAAAGAGGTGATGGATATGAATTTGCTTACAAGTTAGAGTGATTCTGATGAGAGACAAATTGAGCTAAAAGAGTAACAAAAATGGAGAATGATAGTCATTAAGGGACTGAAATAAGCAAGTTTAAACACAGCCTAAAATAAAAGAATGAGGAACATTCAATGAGAGGGAGAACATGACCAAATGTATTATAATACTGACGATTGGCCACTCCTCCATTGTTGATGGCCAAATAAAGACATAAGGCACAGCAAGACACCTGCGAGTAGAATCCACAAGAAAAATCTAACTGCTCCTCTAAAGACCACAAAGCGACAAGTCGAACAAGAGCAAGGGAGGGCCACAAACTTAAAATATAGTTCTCTACAGCTGCTTCTTGAAATCCACCTTTGTTGTCTCTCATTTTCTTTTCACTATCTCAAATATATATATATATATGCACATGCATGCATGTTAATTACAGGGTAGGTAAAAGCCAGACTACATTTTTTCCCGAATATACATGTAGGGTATGTCTGTAAAAACACAGCAAAAGATCAGGCCTGGTATGAATCCAGAGAACACTTATTGTCCAGTTGACTAAATTAGAAAATCTGTGGTGGTAGTTAAATGTAGCCATTTTGGTTTTAGTGGGAAGTTTTGTCATGCAATTATTACCTTATTGCAAAAATGTACACAAACACCAGCATTGAAAATTAAGATGCGTCCCATATCAAAATTATCATTGCCCTGTTTAAGAAATAAAAATAAAAAAATCAATGCAAAAAAGACCAATTGCATGTTTTAATTTGCCATGTCGTCTGAATTAGAACTATATATGATGCCATCCCAACTGCTAACTCAGAGGTGGGCAAACTTTTGGGCCCGGGGGCCACATTGACTTTAAAATTTTGACAGATGGGCCGGGTCAGCACAAGATACGATACATATAAAAAAGTGCATCCGTTAACAGTACATATGAAACATAAACAGAAAAAAATTATTAACATACTCATCACTCATCATTAAAGTAAAAGGTATAAAGTACAAAGTAAAGTAAAAAGGAATGTATTAAGAAATATTAAAATGTAATTTAAAAAAAGATAGAGGAGCTGTAAAACACGAAAAACAAATAAGAGTGGACAGAGCTACTCCCACTGGCTTCCGCGTGACGGCGCCATCTTGAGAAAAAAAATATATATTTGGACAACATCGGCGGGCCGGATTAAAAAGCCTAACGGGCCCGTATGTGGTCCGCGGGCCGTACTTTGCCCATGTCTGTGCTAACTCATCATCAGACTTTTAAAAGAGAAAAATCATTAATTCAACCATTCCAGTAAAGATTTTACATACATAAATAGAATCTGCCCACCACATTTTATCACTACAAGATGAATGAACCACATGGAAAACATCAATATCATATCTAGACTGTACAGTGGTCAGAACCTTGAAAACATCTTGTTTGAATGAAATGATTGCCTCCAAGCAGACAGTTAAATGCCCCCCTTTAAAGCTGTTTCTGATTAGCGGTTCTCTCTTTTTAAGAGTGCAGAGATGTTATGTGTAATGCAATCTCCTGCCTGTGTCAAACTGCTACCTCACTGTGTATGTTGTGGAAGACGCAAACAATGGACTCTCTGTTCTGGCTCCAAGCACCTTTTTTCATAGATTTTGCATCATGGTCAGACTTCTATATGCTCATGAATCCACAAGTTAAAAGATGTATTAAAGGGGTACGTCTTTTTATAAAATAAAATCCCTTTGAAGCTTGCATTCTGTATGCCTGGAGTGCTTTCATAGAACAAATTATAATAACAAAGTATACACTTTGCTTTGGTGCATAATGAATTACATTCAAAGCAATTCCGATTTCAAATTTAGGCAGAAAATTATTATATACTTGAAATTGATTGGTCAGATGTAACATCAAACGCTATAAAACCCAGGAAATCAAAAGCGTCGTTTAAAAATAATAACTTTTTCAGGTATAATTCACAGTAGTGCACATTATTTTGTAATAAAACCTGAAAATTAAATCTATTAGAATCACAGAAGCGGTGTGCAGAAACAAGTTTTTGTCATTTTGGATTTAAACTCATTAATTTGAAAATTTAACAATATATTCTTGGGAAATTAGATCTTAATATTCATATAGCGGAATTAAATGTCCTGATGGTTAAGGAAAGTAGATGATTACAAGTAATAGGTAAGATCTTAGCCAATTAGCACATTTGTTTTTGAGCATATCAGTCTTGCCATTTATGAGTATTAAATTGTAAAAGAACAAAGCAATTATGTTTTCATTTTTATCATTATTTTTGTATATCAGGTTGCAAGGAATAGATGGGAATTAAAATTGGAGCATATGTAGTGATGATTTGATTCGCTCATGAAGGATGATGTCCTCAGGCCAGCCCTGTGGCAACATCTCGCTATTGGCCCCACCCCAAAAAATGGTTATGAAAAAAAAAAAAGAAAAAAAATTGGTTCACAAATGTGAATTATAATTGTACATTCTCAACTTGTGCCAAATCTAACAAGGAATTCCATGGTTTTCCCCATCTTTGTCTCCACTTAATCACATTCAACTTGAATGGAATTAAGTAAAGTTTTAGAACAGCTCACTACAACACAATAAGAAAGAGTATAGCAAGTTTAAAAATTGTCCTTTTATGGACCTTAGTGCCAGTGAAGGCCAAGTTCTGAATCATTCTAGTATTTAATGTTCATGCTTAGTATTTTTGCTCAGAAACCATCAACACTAGAGCCAAGCAAGCTATGCACACTTTAGCCCCTTTCACATTTCAAATGGTTGTGGTGCATTAAAGGATTTGGGGAATTAAACCCAGAGAGTGAACTTGGTGTTTGCGGTGGGGAGTTGTGGGACTGGTGAGTAAGCTTCTCTTTGACATCACTGACAGAGCATCAACTGCAGCTGAGATGTTTTGAAAAGCCAAAATTGCTTTATCCACTAAGAAGCTATTTGTTGACACAACAGTGTAGACCTGCTGAGGCGGTCAGTGATTGACACGTGGCTTCCACAGCATAGAAAGTACAACACCGGACATTTATCCCAATTAGCGTGCACACATGTTCGTATGCTAAATGACAAAATTAGGGCAGCAAATGTGGCTAATAATAATAAGAGTCCCAGTCTGTAATGTGAGGTATAAGTAGACAATAAGTGTTAAAGCTCCTTCTCGACCTCCCGTAACAGCGACTCAATCCCAATATCAAAAGTAAGACAACCTCACTACAACACTACCTGTGAGTGTTTGTGGGGGGTTGCACCAATGTCTAACTCAGGGGTGTCAAACTCCTTTTGGTCTGGGGGCCGAATACAGCTTAATTTAGGATCAAGCGGGCCGGACCAGTGAACTCATTGCAAAATGACATTGAACTAACAATAAGCCCACTTTTTTCCTTTGAACTAGTCACTAATACTAATAATTAGTCCAAAGAATGAGTAAATTATCAAAATGTTCATCAACATAATTTTCCTTTTACATTATGAACAATATATTATGAACAAGAGAATAACATAAGAACACAAATAAAGTATGTGCAATTTTAACAACACGTTTACACAGTTAAACATATATTTAAGTGTGTTTAAGTGTAAAACACTGCGCTCCCTAAGGGATAATACAAGAACTACAAATTTTAAAGAAAATTCATATTTTTTTATACAATGCAGCTTTCTTCTCCGGGCCATACCAAACCACCAGACGGGCCAGATCCGGCCCGCGGGCCGTATGTTTGACACCCCTGGTCTAACTCAAACATAATAGCATTTAGTGGAAGTGACTACAGTGATGCGAAGAAACTAAACTTCAATAAATGTCAGACAATATCCTGAGATCGAAAAAACGATTTCCGCCTTATATTTCATCAGTTGCTTCTATAAAATAGTAATTTATTACTAAATCTACACAATGAAGAGTTCTACCACATAGTGGTAGAGAAAAAGCACAGAAAGAAGGAAATACAAGCCAATAAGAAATAATGTATGAATACAATATGTTACTTAAATTCAGACTTCTGTATGTACCTGCTTGTCTCGAGCTGTCATCATGAGTTTTCACTAAGGTGCAAACTAATGCAGACAGTCAGTCCACCTTGCTATGTTTTTCCACACTCTTTCCATACTACTGGATCAACACACCACAACATTAAAAAAAATGGCCATATGTCCAGTAGTGTCTTCCCGCCTAGCAGCTGGGAGCACTTAACACAGCGCCTGTCTGTTACTCCCCAACTGTGACCATGACTGTGCATCCAGACGGCAAGCAATATCATTGCCGTTGAAAGCCATTTGATGAGGCTGTCATAAGCTTTGAGTGACCTGTTGACAGACATACTCATGGTTTAATCCATATTCTGTGTCCATCAATCCACCCATTTTCTTACAGATTATGCCTGGTTTCATGGGTGGCAGATTTGTAAGGAAGTAAGGACTTTCAGTATAGTATCTAGTCTGAGTGGACCATGTTCCATGTTCAAGTTGAAGGAGTCCTATTGGGCCTTGGGACTAAGCAAGCGGCATGCCGATCTAGCCATCAGTGAGGCAAAAACTAAAGCATGGTTCAGCGAGGCAATGCAGAACAAATAAAAATTCTGGTCTAGCATCCACTGTCTCTTGTGGAGAAAGCAGACCACCATTTATACTTTGTATAGAAGAGATAGGGAACTGCTGATCTCATCTTGCGATGTCAAAAATCGGTGGGTTGAATACTCCTCGACTATATCAACACACCTTTCCATGAGGAAGCAGTGCCAGGACACCCTGAGGTGGGCTCCCTTATCTGTGGTGTTGAAGTCAGTGAGGTGGGTAAAAGGCTAGTGAGTGGCAACGTCCTGAGGGTGGATGGGATTACCTTGGAGTTTTAAAGGTTGTGAATGTTGTCGAATTATTGACATGCAAACATTTCCTGGACAACTGGGACTGTGACTCTGAATTGGCAGACCGGGGAAGAGGAATGTTGGATTCAGGAGAAACATTGTGGTTTTTAAACTAGCCACGGAACAAAGGCAAAATGGGAATTCACCGAATCAAGACTAAAATATAGAAACTACTTTTGTTATTGAGACTCACGAAATGTTCAAGTTCTCTAAATTCTGATAACTATCTAACCAACAGGACATTTTGACTTTCTGAACTAAAGCAGGTGAAGGAATAACAAATATAATAATAATCGAAGTCATAACTCCCACTAGCAGAAGGCTTTCAATGTCAAGGCTTGTATGGGTTGTCTTCATAGTTACCCCTGTTTCCTCCCACAAAGCAAGCTCATTAGTTTAATTGAAGACTCTAACATCCCATAGCTCTTAACTTGAATGTATATATCCAAATTCAGCTAGAGTCCAAGAATCCAGCTCTACCGTGACCCTAAGCAGGTTGTATGGATTCAGAGACTGTTCTACATATATCAGGTAAAAGGTAGGGTATGACGTTAATGGCTTTTGTATTGATTATGTTTAAAAAACATGTATTTTCTAAAGGCAAGTCCTACTTATTTTTTTCTCAATTTTTGCACTCATCCTTTTTACCACCATTAAAAAAGTCAACATCTTTCCTGGCAAAATGAGCTGTTAGAATTTCAACACAACATGACAAATTCTTTGTACTCACGTAAACATAGACACTTCGTTTTTATGTCTACAATGGCACAAGAATTATATAGTGTACACAATTCAAACAATTAATGTGGGAACACCTACCTGGTTTGGTGACCGGAACTCTTGGTTATTGTCATTCATGTACATGTTGTCACCATCAAACTGCAAGAAAAAAACAAAGAGGAAACATTGACATGGGACCTCAAAATTTGGTTGAGCCAAATAAATAAATGCTAAGGGGAGTTCTGTGCGGTGAAAAGCCCTTTACGGGTGGCCTGACGTGTTAGTCTAATGACTTTGTCACTTTGGTTAAACCTTGTGCGTGGCATGAAACTGTCGGTAATTACCGTTCATTTGCAGGGCCGGTAATGAGGCTACATGAGCTCAGTGGTGAAAGATAGGCCATTCCCTGTGGGCTATGCGGCTTGTAAGAAGGAGTATGAATGAATCCGCGCGCAGCGGGTACATGCTGCGTCTTTGGGAGCGAGTTAACAAGGCATTGAAAGATCACTTGCTGCAGGTGCCAAAACACTGTCTGGCGGAAGGGGTTAGGACTCTAAACCTGACCCATGACCTTGCTAGGAGAGTGTAGGGAAACAATACTGGGCCATCACTTGAGTACAGTGTTCCCTCGCTACTTCGCGCTTCAGCTATTGTGGACTCAGAGCTTTGCGGCTTTTTTTCAGCAAAAAAATAAATAAAAATGTAAAGATATTAAATTAAAATTATAAATTACATCATTTTACAAGAGGTGGAAACAAAATATTCAATAAGAATTGGTAATTGCATCAAAAAAAGGCCAAAGAAATGGTCAATAACATGGTGAGAGTTCAGGAATCGCATTGATGACGTCATGGCTGTTTACAGGCGCATCTTTACCACCCCCCAAAAAAAAAACAATGTTCACAACTGCCAATAACGATGTTTTTTACGTGCAAAAAACACTGCAGAAGATCCTCCATCCGGACTACTATGATGTTTTTGCTTGGTGGTGCTTTTGTGCACGTGTTATACGTTTCTTTAAGCATTTTTAAAGGGGCACGCCTACTTCGCGGAAACGCAGCTATTGCGGGGGGGTCCCGGTCCCCATTAACCGCGATAACCGAGGGAACACTGTATTAGATGCAACACGCAAGCTCGGATCTTAAGTATGCTGAAACGATTAATCCCAAAGGAATTCCCTGCAAAGATCAGCTGTGCCGATGATAGAAAAAAAATCCAACTAACACTGTTTTTAGCTCAAGGGAAAATGAGATTCCTCCCTGAAAACAGCTCAGTAAGTGAACAGATGCAGTGTCAAGGTGATGGAGAAACTGCTACCCTGTTAAGAAGAGACATATTGTGAAATGCCCTTGGCTTCTAAAGGCATCACACTTTTTCATAGCACGCAGCAAATGGAACAAACCTTGACTGAGTTGGATAATAACAATTGTACGCACACACAAAGAAACACACAAGAAGAAACTCAATGTGTCAAATGAAGCCCCCTTTTTGTTTGCTGACTGAGGTCACTCTTTGTAATATCACTGTACAGAAGCCAGACAGCAGAGACAACATGATCAAACTCAACAGATTCCACAGACGTTAAGCTACTGGGAGCCCTGTTTTATTCGAGTGTTCGTCTTTGTGAACACACACAAAAAAAAGAAGCCTTGAACACAAAATAAATGCATGGTGGGTAAAAGAGGACAAGAAATAAGATGATATCATAGTATCAGGTTTAAACAGTGACCGACAGGAGTACAGACCTTCATTATTATCTGTCAACTGCAAAATTAATATTTGTAATTCAATTTAATTGAATAAATAAAATTGAAAGCAGTTTTAGGTGCAAGAAAGGTTAAAAAATGATGAGAGTTGTGTTGACAGGCCACTTTAGCTGAGGAGGAAGTTTTCAAGGAACAGTATGTTTCTGTATTAAAACTGGCCTGCGTCCAACTGCATGAGTACTACATTGTTTTCATGCAGATTCATGGCATGATTGAAAGGAGGGGGGTGTCCTGTGCACGCATGTAATGTGCCATTTTGTATCAGCGTGTAAATGTGCCCTTAGTCAAACTGGCACTACGTACAGTACATTCTAACAATGGGGTGGGCAAACTTTTGGGCCCGGGGGCCACATTGACTTTAAAAATTTGACAGATGGGCGGGGTCAGCACAAGATACGATACATATAAAAAAGTGCATCCGTTAACAGTACATATGAAACATAAACAGAAAAAAAGACCAAAGTATTAACATACTCATCACTCATCATTAAAGTAAAAAGTATAAAGTACAAAGTAAAGTAAAAAGGAATGTATTAAGAAATATTAAAATGGCATTTTAAAAAGATAGAGGGGCTGTAAAACAGGAAAAACAAATAAGAGTGGACAGAGCTACTGCCACTGGCTTCCGCGTGACGGCGCCATCTTGGGGAGAGAAAAAAAATATTTGGACAACCTCGCCGGACCGGATTAAAAATCCTAACGGGCCGTATGTGGCCCGTGGGCCGTAGTTTGCCCATGTCTGTTCTAACTGATTATTCAAGTCACCTTCCAAAGGTTTTTTCTCTTGGATTTGTAGTATAACTTTATCATTATTCTTCTGTTGTTCTAAATTACTTAAATTCAAGAATTATTTTGAGTACAGTTATTAAATCAGATAATTCCAACAGCAAATCGAGTGATCCAATAAATCCCATTTAAATCATCATTGAGTGAAAAGTGAACCTATTCCACCTCCATTGTAGTCCTGTAATCCCAATCAGTGACCTTCCGCAACAAAACGTGGCGAGGGTTAAAAATATATCAAAAAGACTAACTACATTTGTCAACATGGCTGCTCATAATGTACATAACAATGCATTAACTCCAAATTCCCCAGCACCTTTGTCTGCCCTTTTCCCAATGCTTCACTCGCCTACTTAAAATGCCAATCTATCTTCGACCCAATGCTATCAGCTCTACCATTACTCCACATTTACAGCCGAAATAATCTTTTCATTCACTGCTCTCCTGTTACTTCCCACCTCCTCCTTTTCCCCTCTCATGTTACGATCATATGCAACCATCTCATTGCAGTTGCAGCTTGCCACAAATTCTCTCCCCTCTCTTTCTTCGGGGGGGGGGGGCTTGGCATCAGTCTCTCCCCGGCAGTCTAATTGGGCATTCTGCCTGAGACAAGGGCCTCATTAAGCAGTAATTACACACATGTTGTTTTCGGCAAACATCTCTATTTGGATTGCTTTGCATGGTAATTGTTCAGCGGGGACCACTGCTTGCAATGTTTCCCTATGTGACACGAGGGGTTCTGGGGTGGGGGGTTTAGAGGAATAAAAAGGATGTAGGAGAGTAAGAATACAATATGGAAGAGAGCTAAACGAACTAAAGAATGCATATATAAAAGGATAATAGGGAAGACCAAAGGAGAGGGCTTAAAAGGATGAAGGTGAGGTCCTAAATTGAGAGAGACAATGAATAATAGGGATTCAATGCGAGTGGGGGGAGTAGTAGGGAGCGAGGATGTAAATGGGAAAGAAAGTAGCACACATAGCGAGACCCACAACTAGGTCATGCTTCACAATCATCCACAATGCTAAGTGTCTCAAAGCTAATGAAGCCACAAGGTGGAAGTAAAGTAACTAGTATAGCCTGGGGAAACGTGTAATATATTTATTTACGCTGGGATAATAGCGTACAATAGTGCTGGGAGCGTTTCATCCAATCACAGGTGATGAGGAGGTTGGGGGCAGGGCATATGACAGCAACAAGACTTGATCTGATTGATGGACAATCCATAAGCCGTATATAAAACCTTGTAGGCTACATCTTTTTGAATGTGGGGGGTTGGGTATAGAAAGAAAAGTGGGAGCAAAGGAGAGAGGGACAAAGAGAGAGTGAGTGAGAGGTTGTGTTTGATGTATCTACCTGGATTTTTAACTCAATACTATAAATGTTTTGCAAGCTAATTAAACCTTCAACAGTATATTCAGATAATAAAAAATGACATGCCGGGGATTGAATAATTCAAGAAAGTAGTTCCGAATGTACTCACCATCTGCCAGAGTTTTGGATTTTATAATATGAAATAATATTAAACCTGTAGTATAGCATTACATTGATTAGAAAGCAAATATGTCGTGTTGGAAATTGTTTGTGGCATTATCACTGTTTAATGTACTTAGTGTACTTAATTATTTTATTATTTATTTATTATATTATTATATTATTTATTTATTATATTATTATATTATTTATTTATTATATTATTTAATTATTATATGTTTTATTTATTATATTATTTATTTATTATTATATTATATTATTTAATGGACTTAATGTACTTAATTATTATAACAATAGCTACATCAATTTAAAAAACTGCTGTTTTAAAATGATGAATATAAATACTATAAACAGATTATCTAAATTATCTTTCAAAATTCCAAAAATCTTGAACTGATTCAATATGTTGAATCATATCATAAAAGTATACATTATGTAGTCAACTTATGAAATGAGGCATAATGCATTTTAGCCAATATAGCATATCTCTATATGGAATTTACCACAAAAGGAACAACAATAAAACATATCTTGTGTTACAATTCCTACTAGATTTTCATTTATTCTATTAGTCATATGTCAGAATCATTTTGCATGTTTTTACTATGAATATATCATGGGTGAATTTCCATTTTTATCAACGTTTCATCCTAACTTAATAGGACGACTATGAATGAAGTTATAACTCTACTTTATAGGGTGTGGATCATTGCAGTAACTATAAAAGTGTAGAAAAGTAGTGTCTTAACACATACTCAACAAACTTTTAGAACTTTTCAATGTATATAAGAGAATATCAAGCAGAATGTGTAATACTTGTGACTTTAAAAGCTTTTTCCAGCACACCAAGTATCTAAAAATAATTCTCTTACCGAGCGGAATTAATAAGCCCAGAACAGTACACAGCCATTCTGTGAAAAAAGGGGTGTGGTGTGGTGTGGTGGTGGAGTGGTGGGGGGGCTGGTGTATAGAGGAGAAGGGGGGGTCCCCTCATGCAATATGCATGCTTCATCATCTTCACCCTCTTCTCTTGATTTCTCTTTCTACATCTCTTACTCGCTCCCTCCTTCTGTGTTCAATTAAACTGCAGAAGAGACCGAACAAACCTCAATCTGAGACAATGGGCCGCTGAATTTGGATGTTTTCCAATACATATTCAAACGGTAACCATTCTGCTACTGTTCTCCTAGCAAGCAATAAATAATCTCCATCATGAAATGTAAAAGCTTATCTGTATTTGAATTCATCATTTTTTATGTCAAGTGGTACAGTGGTTGTCTTGTCTACCTCACAGTTGTGAGATCGAGGCTTGAATCCCTGGTGGGTTCCGTCCGGGATGTGGGAGGATACCGGAGTACCGAGAAAAAAACCTACACAAGCCCAGAGAGAACATGCAAACTCCAAATAGTGAGGATGGATGTCTGGACCTGAGAAGTGTAGGGCCAGCGTGATAATCACTTTCTCACCGTGCCATTGTATTCATTTTATTTCATTTATTGTAATTATTATTGAATTTAAATGTTTGTAATTTTTGGCCTACTGTTTCAAATATTAAGGAAGAAGTGCTTTTTATGCTCTGAATATTCTTTTTTTTCTTTTTTTTTAAATATATTTTTAGATTTTACAAAATTATTTTAGAATTAAAAACAGAAAAAAATGATAAAAAATGACAATTATTGATTTAAAAGGGGGAAAATCGGGAAATTTAATATACATCTATACTCTTCATTTCAATTTGATCCTAAAACAGAAAGTCGGCACTCATGATTTATTTTCTTGGACCGCACAAAATGATGCAGCGGGCCAAATTTGGCCCCCGGGCCACCACTTTAACACCTGTGATGTAGATAATAGATTCAACTAATTTATAGTTTCTTATGTTTTCATTGCAGATTCTTTAAAACTACCAGTTAAAAGAAAACTGTAGAAAATAATTAGGAAATTTGGGGTTGGAGTGAATAATAATAAATAATCAGCTATCCTTACTTTATGTATAATTCAGTATATAACTATATACATTAACACACACAATGTGCAAGACCCAGCAGGTGCAGGATAGTGCTATAGTTAACTACTACATGGGTATTAAGAGGAAGTAAATAGTTATCCCACCACTGCCTGACGGTTACACATTCTGAGGTGATAATTTGTGTGCATGTGTGTGTGTGTACACGTGCACCAATACAATAGAGTATGTTGTTGAGGTTTCTCAGGGAAGGATGCAGAGTGCAAAGCATTTTAACGGTGGTAAACAGTGATGAGGTGTAGATAAAGGGCGCAGTGAATGTCACATTACCCCAAGCCCTTTTGATTTCAAGCACATTGTAGAATACTCATCTACTTTCATAAGGGTCCTCTTTGCCATTTTGTGCTATGCAAAACCAGGGATATTGCTTTTACAGAAACAGTATATGTATACCGTATTTTCACGACTATAAGGCACACCGCATTATAAGGCGCGCCCTCAATGAATGACATTTTTTCCATATATAAGGCGCACTGTATTATAAGGCGCACTGTCTATTTTGGAGAAAATTTAAGACTTTTAAGTGCGCCTAACAGTCGTGAAAATACGGTAATTGCTATTGACTTCCAGGTATGAAGCACTCACTACACAGTCACCTCTAGAGCCAGCCATTGTTGATGTTTTGGATTTGTTTGAATAAAATCTTGCAGTGGGGGAGGAGCTATATGATGGAAGATTTTGTAAACTAAGATGGCATCTGCATATTTAACAGTATTGTTTCAGTTCAGGCGTTTGTGTTTTTTTAATACCTGACGGTGGTGGTTTTTCGTCTTTGGTTTTCTGTTTTTTCCATATATAAGGCGCACTGGATTATAAGACGCACTGTCTATTTTGGAGAAAATTTAAGTGCGCCCTATAGTCGTAAAAATACGGTAGATATATATACACATATATAGACACTTTTTTTTGGCTTCCTCGTTAACGCTTTTCAAAGGTGTCTGTGGACATTTCTCCATGAATATCATTCATGCTGCTGAAAAAAAATATAATAGGTTGACCTAGAAAATGTGGATAAGCTCATCTTTCTACCCAAAAAAAATTAAACTAATCTAGTTACACTTATCAAATTCTGGCTTCTGTTGCTAAGGGTTCAATTTTAGTTATTTGATCATTTGTATACAGAAATTAATTTAATTCTTTTTGTTCATTTTTTTTTTCATTTTAAAAAGCTTAGTTTTCCAGGAAAAATGGAATTTAAAAAAATCACTTAAACTCCTTGATCAGCAAACTAGTTAGAGCCAAAATTTTAAACTGTGAAAGTCAAAAAGGCACACCTTTGTGAATACTATATTTGGGATGGGTTATTTTATTCTGACTTTTCTGCTTCAATAATGTATGGGTGTAGAATAATGATGGTTGTACCAGTGTGAAACCATGTAATTGAATTAAATTTGAATCAAATCCTATTGTTCTGGCATTATTTGGTTGCCCTTTGTGTTGTTTGACCACACGCTTGAATGTACAATTTGCTTATGCTTTTCATTTACGATGGTTCATTACAACTAGACATCATCATTTTAAGGTCTATATGTCAATGCTACCAGGTCAAATGTCTCCAAACAACTGTGCAGCACAAACAGGGGCCGTTTTCATGGTATGGGGCTTGGTTAAAGTATCTCACCAATGCAGTGGGTAGTCTTTTCCTAGCTGGACTGATGCCTGGAGGGGGGGCAGAGTGGAGCCTGACCCCTCGTTCACCCACACTGTACCGGGCCTGTGGTTTGAGATAGAGACAGAGGGAGAGAGCAAGAGAGACAGAAGGGTGGGGGAAAGAGTGGATAGAGAGAGAAAGAGAGGACAAAAGTGGGGAAGGAAACAACATGGTGGGGCTTTAGTTTTGAGAAGTACAAGCAGGGCATTTCAATCCCCAAATACACATAACACAAACCACCTAAAATCTCCACATCCTTCACATTTCTGATGGGGAAACATACAATTGCAAGGAAAAAAATAATGGCAACAGATAACACAGTTCCTTCTTTTCGAGGTAGGTGAAGAGAGCTCGTGTACAATGGAGTTTGATGAGTTGACATCCCATCCACCCAAAATACAACCCCGACTTTTTACCTCTGCACTTTTCGACACACTAACAAGCAGTCACGGAAAATCTGACAGTGTAGCAGAATAGAGCTCTGATTACTGATCGCAATGACATAGGTTAAAATTCAAGCATTATTTTATGTGATCAGATAAAAACACAGTTGTGAGTGAAGTATCTGCTAACTCGGACTACAGTTTTGAATTGCAAAAAAAAAAATTGGGTTATGTATTGTATGTGTATTTCATAATTGAGTAGTAACTACCAGTGGTGAGCAATTCCTGCATAGCAGCCTACGAATCTAAAAAAATAGCACAAGAATAGCTACAAAGGAGCTAAAACTGAGCAAAAAAAGTTAATTATAAAAGAGAAACGTACTAAAATACAGTGCATAGCTCCAAATCATAAAAATATGTACAATTCCACAAATATGTCCGAAACTTCCTAAAACTGGCCATGCTAAAATATTGTTTACAAAAAGTAGCCTTTAATTAGACCAAACCATTCTACAAACAGACATTACTAACCCAAAACAAGTATAGATGTAGTATTTGACCTCACCAAAATTATATCTACAGAATGCCTAAAAAAAATCTATCTTTCCTCCAGTAATTATTTTTTTTCAAAAGGTACAACCACCCAAAAAAAAAAAAAAAAAAAAACATTCAAACGGCATTTTACAGTGACTATTATTAATGTGTGGTACTGAGTACTGGACTAAGGCAGATGCAGTTACCATATTTTCACGACTATAAGGCGCACTTAAAAGTCATACATTTTCTCCAAAATAGACATGCGCCTTATAATCCAGTGTGCCTTATATACGGAAAAAACAGATAACCAAAAATGAAAAACCACCACTGTCGGTTATTAAAAAAACACAAACGCCTGAACTGAAACAATACTGTTAAATATGCAAATGCCATCTTAGTCTACAAAATCTTCCATCATATAGCTCCTCCCCCACTGCAAGATTTTATACAAAAAAATCCAAAACATCAACAATGGCTGGCTCTAGAGGTGACTGTGTAGTGAGTGCTTCATACCTGGAAGTCAATAGCAATTATCATATTTTCACGACTATAAGGCGCACTGAAAAGTCTTAAATTTTCTCCAAAATAGACAGTGCGCCTTATAATACAGTGCGCCTTGTGTATGGAAAATGTTTTAAAATATGTCATTCATTGAAGGTGCGCCTTATAATCTGGTGCGCCTTATAGTCGTGAAAATAGGGTATTTGGCAGTCTAGTGACTAACGGATTACCTGAAGAAAACCCACATGGGCCCCAGGGAACAGACAAAGTCCACACAATAAAGTTAAAAACCCACCGGGAATCGAACCCTGGATCTCCAAACTATCGGGCGGACATGCTAACCACTAATGCACAGCCCACCACGAGGAAGAGTGGTTCGTTATTAGTGCCCATTTAGACAGTCTTTGGAGTGAGTCAGTGTGGGAAGATATGTGCATTTTTAATATCTTTAAACTGAAGAGCCAGAAGAACACAAACGACATGAAATAATAAAAGGCATTTCACCTTAGCACTATGCAGGCTTCTCAATTATTTACCACTAATGAATGGCCTCGGGCAATATTCATCCTAAGCACAATATCAACCACCCCAGGGAGGCTGAATCAGCTCGCTGAAATACTTAAATACATTTACTCAATTATGCTCACTGTCCCTAATGTCAAAGAGACAAGCATGTACAAGCTTTCCTCTCCTCTCCAGCACCCCCCACCCCCCAAACGACCATCTGCTCACATTCAAACATGATACTTCCAGGAAGCAAGCGAAAAAACACTGATGGCTCATTCAAGAAAGAAAGAATCAGTTTTTTTTTGTGCCTTCCGTCTTGTGGATAAATATGTATACATTCATTTTCCTGTACCGCTTATCGTTACTTGTAGGGGGGTGCTGAAGCCTATCCCTGCCAACTGTAATTTTTAAAAATGTATTATTTTCCAGAAACATGGTAACGGCATCAGCTGGCACCAAATAGTCTTTGAATCGGAAGCAAAAAATATATATACAATGCAATACTAATCTTTAGAACACATTCCAATTTTATTTAATCCATGTTATATACATTTATATCATAATTTTAGTTGGATTTGCAACTATACTCTCTTGATTACTGCTGTTTTTTGTATTTGTATATGAAAAACAAAATCCACTCAACATAGTAAAGACCATTGGAACAAGATTTGGCAATTTTCTATTTGTCAGTGTTAGGCTGTAAATATACCAACATGGAATTATATTGAAGAGGATCTGTTTCCTAGAAAACTAGTAAATTACATACAGTGACTAAAATAGACGTTAAAAAAAACAGAAAGAAAATGAGGGAGAGTTTTAAAGACGAAGATATATACTATTTTCATTTTAAATGCTTTAGGGATTAAGGCTTGGGGTTCTTGAAAAACTGAATTAATATAATCCACCATTTGCATTTTTTTTATCTCACAAAGGAAGCACACACACACACACGAATACACACACATGCACAACCCCTCTATCCCACACCACCTCGACTCTTTTCAAGCTCCCCCTCCCCCATTCTGGGTCAGCACCCACATAGACACACAAACTCATATGCACATCATGCATACACACCGTCATCATTAAGTACAGGCGGGTGCGTGCGCACACACTTACAAAATGCACGCACACCCACACACACACACATTGAGATCAACCTGCTGCCATCTGCTCTATGTGCTCTGTACAATCCTTGCTGAATACATTATTCACTACAATATATCACATCACATTCCCTCAATGTCACAGCCCTACACTGGTGAGGGGGCAAGGAGGGGAGTGGGGTAGGTAGAATAGTGGAGAGCAGAGTGCAAACCAGCTATTGTACTCAGAAGGGTAACAGAAAAAGGTGCCACACACAAGGAGTATTGCTTGGCTAACTACCTCTGCCCTGTACTGCTTCTTATTGATTTTGTCCCTTCATCAAGCACTAAAGTAATAGTCTAAATACACATAGAGTAGAATACAACCAAACTCATAAATAGTAGTTGTCATTTTCAACACATAACATCTCGTAGTGCCATTTTTCTCAGTTGCTTTTATCTTTATTTTCTCTCTCAAACTTGTTCTCTGCTACTGCATTTTAAGTAAATGAAAAGGATGGATGAGACGGGATGGAAAATGGGAGAGAGACTGAATGAGAGACTGAGAGACAAAAGAGAGAGCGAGAGAGAGAGAGAGAGAGAGAGAGAGAGAGAGAGAGAGTGAGAGAGAGAGAGAGAGAGAGTGAGAGAGAGAGAGAGAGAGAGAGAGAGAGAGAGAGAGAGAGAGAGCAAGGTTTGAGAATGTTGTGCCTGGAAAAAAAATCGTATCCATTCATTCACATAATTTCGGACGCGCTTATCCTCACAAGGGTGGCAAAGGGTGATGAAGGCTAACCCATCGAAGTACGAGCACCAGGCGGGGCACACCCTGAATCCATGGCCAGCCAATCGCAGGGCACAACGAGACAGACAACCATTTACACTCACAGTCATACCTAGGGGCAATTTAGAGTAACATTTCCCATAATCCCTGTGGTTTTGGAAGCCAAATCGAGACCATTACTAAGGTCCTGGATCAGCTATCTGATTGGTACTGGAGTTTTCTGGTGTGCCTTCACACCAGCCTAAAATGTGCACACCACAATGCATGTGTCAATATACCTCTGGTCTTAAGTGTTATAGTTAAAACTCTAATAAAAACCAAAAATAAATATTTTCGCTAAAGCCATTGTTTTGCCAGAAACACTTATTTTCTCCCCTTTGCGGTTAGAAGCAAGTTTTGAGAGGTCAAAGTAGTTCAACTGCTGATTACCAAAGAACTGAGATAGCATGATTTTTTTCTACTGATGAAAAAAATGAGTACAGATATGCAAGTCTTAAAAAAACAAGCAAAAAAAGCCAAATGCATTAAACTTGCAGGAAAAGTGGCAATTTCTACTTTTAAAATGTCTCCATACCTAATGTGATCCTCTCCTTCATAGCCTCCATTCTTTATTCATAGTTTAGTAACATACACCACATATTTCAGATTCAAATATTATTCTAATAAATGTCAGCCAACAATGACAAGAACATATGTAAACAATTGCCGTTAGGTTTGTTTATATGATCTATCTCTCTCTGGTTGTTTGGTACTGTTGCACGCACATGTACATGTTATTTTTGTATATGGAAGCAATGTGGGACAGAACATCTGGGAAGCCCACACTTGACTTAGTACTGACCTGTTTTGCAATCACCGGCTATAGAGCTCAAAATATTCTTTCCACTTGACTCACAAGCTCTGCCGAGTGGCAATTAACCTTGCTGTAGAAATGTCCTAAGCAGTTTTTTTTTAAACTTTACAAAATGTCACATCAGGTGAACCTATTAAAAAGCCAATAACACCTACCGTATTTTCACGACTATAAGGCGCACCACATTATAAGGCGCACCCTCAATGAATGACATGTTTTCCATATATAAGGCGCACTGTATTATAAGGCGCACTGTATTATAAGGCGCACTGTATTATAAGGCGCACTGTATTATAAGGCGCACTGTATTATATGGCGCACTGTATTATAAGGCGCACTGTATTATAAGGCGCACTGTATTATAAGGCGCACTGTATTATAAGGCGCACTGTCTATTTTGGAGAAACTTTAAGACTTTTAAGTGCGCCTTATAGTCGTGAAAATACGGTAATTGCAATTGACTTCCAGGTATGAAGCACTCACTACACAGTCACCTCTAGAGCCAGCAATTGTTGATGTTTTTGATTTTTTTGTATAAAATCTTGCAATGGGGGAGGAGCTATATGATGGAAGATTTGTAAACTAAGATGGCATCTGCATATTTAAACGTATTGTTTCAGTTCAGGCGTTTGTGTTTTTTTAATATCCGACAGTGGTGGTTTTTCGTTTTTGGTTTTCAGGTTTTTCCATATATAAGGCGCACTGGATTATAAAGTGCACTGGATTATAAGGCGCACTGTGTATTTTGGAGAAAGTTTAAGACTTTCAAGTGCGCCTTATAGTCGTGAAAATACGGTAGTTATTTGACTACATTCCTATATTTTACACTTCGGACAGGTGATTACTGGACTATTAAGAGGCATGGTGCTTGTCCAAATAGATCTTTCACAAGGTACGTGGATTGGAATCTCTCCCTTGCACTCATCATTTTTTTCCCACACTCCACACCCCTCCATCCTCCACCCAGCTTTTCCCAGATGCTCCCGGCTCTTGTCTGTGTTTGGGCTGCGACTGTGAGGGGTCACCGCCTGCCTTGTTCTCACATGTACACGTGGTGTGTGTGCTTGTCTGGTACAACAGCCCGCACGCATTGTACAGCAAATTTTGCGTGTGCTTACGTACGTACAAGAGTGTCAAAAAATAAGCTTGGGGGATTTCTCGAAATATCAAAACCGTTTTAAGCATGTGTCCCTCTGTGTGAGTATGTACAGTATGTGTACGAATGCGTATGTGTGAGTGTTGCAAGCGCAGTGCCAGGCCTCTTTAATGAGTCTGTCAGGCGCTGTTAGCGACGGCGTGCTCCCCTGGCTCGCCGCACTCCCGCAGACACACTGTGATTAGCCGGGCCAACGGCACACCGCCGAGCTAGATTAAACACTCACCACGCCGTCAGGGAATGAACACACACACTGATTTAGACACACGCACATGGCTTTTTCAACATTGCGCCTATTACCTAACTCTGATACCGTAATATGTACTTGCCCTCCAGAGTAAGGTGTCGCGGTCGTTAGAATATAAAAGAAAAAAAGGGGGAATTAGCAAAAGGTGCTAATATTTTGTTAATCTGTTCGTCTTGATTGAATCTCTGTCTGCCACTAATTTCTGAGCACAGGTCTGAATTAAGGATAGCTACTACAACTCCACTAGCCTTCTAGGGCTTCATTAAATCGACATGATACACTAATTACAGGTAATGAGGCTTTAATGAGTATCCTTGATGAATTAGTAGATATGTAAACGAAGGGCAAGCCCTGAGGGCAAGTCGTAATCGATTCCCCAAGGGTCTGATGTGTCTGCTTGACCGCCCAGACAAGATTTTTCAGATAAGGATAGATGACCAGACCAACAGGAGAACATAATTGTAACACATATCATTTAACAATGAAGTTGAGTATTTGGCCTAAACTAGAATGGCCTAAAGAGCTTGAAAAATCTTTATCCATTGATCCA
This sequence comes from Stigmatopora nigra, assembly GCF_051989575.1. Classification (NCBI taxonomy): domain Eukaryota; kingdom Metazoa; phylum Chordata; class Actinopteri; order Syngnathiformes; family Syngnathidae; genus Stigmatopora; species Stigmatopora nigra. The sequence goes on along the minus strand of NC_135508.1, from coordinate 5,997,935 downwards.
AAAGGACAATAGTGAGGCCAAACATTGAGTTTGGACTACTGGCAGTCTTATGGTGCCCATTTCAAAACGTTCCTTAAGACATGCAGGGTCGTTGCTTGATTTATAATTTTCTCCAATTGGAATTGCGTGACCCTTTCTGATATTATGCAATCTTGCTTCCCTGTCCTCATGAATTAAATCTGCTGAGCCAGAAACAATATCATTAGGGCATATATGCAGCTACAGCACAAACCCTTTTAGCTCTATGAAGCTCACTATTACCATCCATGGGGTAAGTCATTAATCAGTCATTTATAGTAGATGTGTCAAACAAAAGAGATGTAAAATATTTATAAAAAAAACCATTAAAGTGCAAATATTTCACAAATTCACCAATTTAGAGTTCTTAATCTGATGCAAAATAGATTTTTGAAGATTAATTTCTGTTAGAAAATGTGTAAACGTCTGCAAATTGTCTTTACAATCAACATTTGTGGATTACTATTGAACATTTTCAGGAACAGAGAAAAATGAAAGCTTACTAGTATACTGTCACGTGTATATCTACTAGTTTCAACAACAGCCACCTACAAAATGTCCTTGGGGATCTAAATTAGATTAGTTATATTGACTTTTATAGCAGTTCATATGCATAACACATTTAACAAGAAATAGAGAGCGCAAAAGTCCCTACAGCTAAATTTTCCCTTGTGGTAGCGTCTACTCCCCCTCACTTGCTGCCTCTCGTGCCGAGTGGCCTGATTTTACCCCTCTGTGTGGCACATGGTGGTTTTCCTTGTCACATCACTTCATTTCCAGCTGTCATTCTAAAAGGTACAGTTAAAACGGCAGAGTTACTGAATAGCACTAACTGGCACTCTCAAATGTGGTCACAGCTTTTCTTACTCTTATAACACTCTCCATTTTTAAAGACCAAGTAAAAAAAATAACAACAGCAATCTATTAGGTGTTAAATCATGTCCGAGGTGTATGCAGGTTCTCGCCTAAAGTTAGCTAGGATAGCCTCTAGTTCACCTGAAGCCAGGCATATTACAACATGAAAGGTTAAAGGGGGCAATTGCCGCAGGTCTCGAGTTGAAAGGGGTCCAGGGGGATAGCTGACATTGGTTCAAAGCAATGAAAAAGCACTGCTATGACGGAGTAACGACAAAATGTGGCTGTCAACAACATTAGCGATGAGGCTCCTTCCTTACTATGTTGACCAATGTTGACTGCTGGGACTGATCTCTGGGAGATAGTTGATACTTTGATGGTCTATTTCCACAATATACATTTCATCAGTCCATGGCAGAGGTATCTAATGGGCCTCTTGCCTCTTTTTGAGAGGGTAAGAACCTTCTTATTTCATTTATTCATATTCCTTACTGCATATCCTTGCAATAGTCGTGAGGATTGCTGAAGCCAATCTCAGCCAACTTTGAGCAAAAGGCACTATACCCAGAATGGTGCTCGGACGTTTGGTCAGCGGTCTTTTGGTCGCCAGTCTTTTGATCGCCGGTCTTTTGGTAGCCGGTCTTTTGGTCGCCGGTCTTTTGGTCGCCGGTCTTTTGGTCGCCGGTCTTTTGGTCGCCGGTCTTTTGGTCGCCGGTCTTTTGGTCGCCGGTCTTTTGGTCGCCGGTCTTTTGGTCGCCGGTCTTTTGGTCGCCGGTCTTTTGGTCGCCGGTCTTTTGGTCGCCGATCTTTTGGTCGCCGGTCTTTTGGTCGCCGGTCTTTTGGTCGCCGGTCTTTTGGTCGCCGGTCTTTTGGTCGCCGGTCTTTTGGTCGCCGGTCTTTTGGTCGCCGGTCTTTTGGTCGCCGGTCTTTTGGTCGCCGGTCAAATGGTGGCAGAGAGTTTACTGTTAAAACCAGCTCTCAAAATTATATTCATGAGAGAGAGTTTAATATATATGAGAGAGTTTAATATCTAAGTACTGTTTAATATCTAAGTACATTTGACCGGCGACCAAAAGACCGGCGACCAAAAGGGACCAAAAGACTGGTGACCAAACGTCCGGTCACGCCCAAAACTGGTCACCAGTCAACCATTGGGCACACAGAGTAACAGACGACCATTCACACACCCAATCAGGTGGCTCAAGAACTTCTTAAAATCAAATTATTCATTTTTCTATGCAAGTTCAACTCTTTGTTGAGGGTGTATACTTTGCTAGATAAGAGAATTTTGTTCACCATTTCTTTTAACTTGGCAGGTATTTCTATTAAGGCCTCTTTAGTCAATGGAATATAACTGTATTTTCTTTTAACATGGTCCATTTTGGTGTCCCTTTGCCTGGGAGGCCCATTGGGTCCAGAAACATCCTAATGAATGGACCAATGCAACATTTATTTATGTATTTTCTTTACCTTGAACTACATTTCACCTCCCTCTTAATCAGATTTTACAGTATGCCTTGCGCACCAACTTCCCTTCTTCAATTGTGTACAATTTGCTAGAGCATAATGTAGTAATTGTTTTTTGCCTCTGGAGGGAAAACAGAGTTGCTGTTGCAAAAAAAAAAAAAAAAATAGTACGATGCACTGTGTGAATGCTTTCGAAAAACCCCATAAGACAATCCAGTTAGGAATTGAAACATCTTTTGAAAATATAAATGAATAATTTCCCCTCTTCTGCACCTGTATTGCATGGCCTCTATTACAGTGACTTTCAGTCCATAGTTGTCTACCTCAACTAGAAAATGTATTTGGATTGCTTTTCCTAAAAATCAAAATAGAAGCTGCAGCCATAAAAAAATGACTTATTGAACCAACTATTTTTGACCTACATTAAAATACCTTGGGGCTTTGCAAATGAATACAATTTGGTCTATAGTCCTCATTTTTTGTTACCAAGTAAAGAATCATGACTAGCATTAACACAGCATTGTAGATATTCTTCCTAAGTATATTTAATATTATTGTAAATAACGATAATTTTATCCATACATTCCCCGGCACACCAAATCATACTGCATCATGGGTATGTTGTAGCTTATCCCAACTGACAAAGGGAGAGACACAGACAAGCCAGAACTAGTTACCATCCAATCACAGGGTAACTGTACTGTAAAATTATTCACAATTTCTAAGTTAATACAGAAGAAAGCTATTGTTGGCCCTTCAGCAAAAGTGCATATGTAAAAAAATAACATGATTTCAACATAAGATGATAAATTATTTGTTTTCCAATTGCTATTTTTGTTGTCTTGTAGAGTCGATGGGAAATGGGAAAATGTAAGTTATTTCCCATTCAGTATTCAGTGGGCACTGAACCACTGATGGAAATAGAGCGAAAGCTAATACGTCCTTGTCAAGCTTGTCGGTTGTGCCTTGAGATGGTGATTCTGTTTCCAGTTCAAACCTCTATGGTAGAATTTTCTCGTAAGAAAAACCTATTTCCTCTTCTGACTCACTTTCAACTTTAAGTCATCGCACGATAAAGTCAACAAGTCTCCACTACCGCCCTGACTACAGGAAAATCGCTATATAATATTTATTGCACAGATTTATGAAACTCTTTGTAACTGATTTTTGAATAGAAGATACACCCATTTTAATTAGTGTGGAAAATTACGATAAGTGTAAATAAGATGTACTTTACTTTACTTTAACTTTACTAAGGTAAATCGGCATACTTTGTGGTCTCTAAAAACAGACAGGACATTTAAAATGTATTTAGAAAAATAATAACTATAAATCAAATAAAAAACACTCACTATAAACTAGAACAATTGTGTCATTTAAAGATTAAGATCATAAAAAGATATTTTTATATTTAGATGACTAAACAGAAAGGCTATTAAACTTGACTCGTAATTTGGCTAACAGTCCCCAAGAAAATTCCAACATAAATAAAATTAAATACAGTTAACTACACACTAAAATATAAAATATGATTCAATTCAAAAATCATCAATTCAATGCAAACAAGCAAAAAAATCCTCTTAAAACACTTAAAACACACACACACGAACAAACACCTCAGAAACATTCATAGGCAACAATAAAATATAACAACAACAACCAATCATATTCTCTGCTAAAAACAAGTTTTATTAAGGAAGTGTTTTTTTCCTGTACGAGTTCTTCCCCTATTTTAACAGTACCAATGCTTCTTTGTGACTTAAACCTTTGGCAGTAAAAATGCGTGATGTTTTTAAGATATGGTACAGAAATATTATTCTATCCTTTTTTGACTTTTATGGAAATGATTTTTGAACAGAATTAACATTCATCATCCTTTGACCAATACAAGTGACCTTGCCTTGCACTTTACTAGAAGCAATTTTGATAATAGATGATTATAGTTGATTGAATTACATGTGTTCAAAAATGAAATATGGGCCCTTAATAGAAGCCCCTTTGCAGGGCAAACTGTGGATTGAGCTTTTGTAGTCTTAACCAGCGAAAATCCTTTCCAGATGTTTAGAAGTGGATAAAATTCTTCCTCCAAAAGACAAATATACATTGAGATTATAAACGATAAACAATGACATGCCACAAGATTCCTTGAAGTTCACTGTCCACTTTAAACTCTAGCTTGCCTTCAATGCCACGTACATTTCCTCTTTGTTTTGCCACTCAATCCTTATGTTACGCTGATGTCCAATTGGTGGGTCATTCTCAACAAACAGCTAATCATTCTCAAATGTAATGCCACCCGTCTAGCCCAGGCATGGGCAAAATATGGCCCGCGGGCCATATACGGCCCCGTTAGGCTTTTTAATCCGGCCCGCCAACGTTGTCCAAATAATGTTTTTTTTTTCCCCAAGATAGCGCCGTCACGCAGAAGCCAATGGCAGTAGCTCTGTCCAAGCTTATTTGTTTTCGTGTTTTACAGCCCCTCTATCTTTTTTAAAATGACATTTTAATATTTCTTAATACATTCCTTTTGACTTTACTTTGTACTTCCTACTTTTTACTTTAATGATGAGTGATGAGTATGTAAATACATTAGTCCTTTTTTTCTGTTTATGTTTCATATGTACTGTTAACAGATGCACTTTTTTATATGTATCGTATCTTGTGCTGACCCGGCCCATCTGTCAAATTTTTAAAGTCAATGTGGCCCACGGACTGAAAAGTTTGCCCACCACCCCTGGTCTAGCCAGTTTCGCCCAAGAAAGGTGACATTACAAAAAAACATCAAATTGAAGAATCTACACTTTTGACATGATTAATGTTGCATAAAGCCTAAATTGAGCATGCAAAACAGATAGGAACTGGTGGAAAAAATCCCAAATCAACACAGAAGAACCGACCTGGATTCAAACACAGGGCCCCAGAATTGTGAAGCAGATGGACTAAACACTCATCTGACAAACATCCCCAAATCTACATACATATATATTTTTTTATTTGTCAGAAAACAATAAATGTACCTATCTATTAAATCTATTGAAAACAACTGCTGCTGCAACAAAGTGCTGTGCATAAATGTTGTATAACTGAATCCCAATTAAATGTTATATATAACAAACATAAATGTGAACCAAAAAAAGGTAAAAAAGTCAAATCAAACAATTAATTCTTCTCGTCGATTTTTACTCAGTTTTTATTGTTGATGGGATTAGATTGAATGCGATTTGCCAATGAAAAAATAATCAAAAGAGGTATTTTTATTGCTGCAGGGTTCCCCCTTTCTTTCTGAAATTCACAAAAAATCAACATTTCTAGCAGTGCATTCGTTAGTGATGAAACTAGATGGATTATATGTGCTAAAAACTAAATTACAGCACCTGTCAATCATATCACGCATGAAGCATTGTTTGAAGTGCCACATACAACAATAGAAATCAGTTGGCAGACAGTCAGCTTTTAGCTTTACAGTCTTTTAAAATGCATGTTTATACAGTTGCAAAGTTACCTAACTCCACTGTGACCCACATAGCCTGTTTCATAACGGTGTCAGTTGCATAAAATAAAAAGTACCATCATTTACGGAATTCACAAGTCATAGCCATTAGTATTATGAGATATATTATGCTAGGCATTTGTGGTTTTCAAATGCTCTCAGCCAAGACAATTCAGTAGGCAGTATTAAGACCTTGATGAAAATCCTTGCGTGGCAAAAATATAACAGTTCGTCTTGGTCCAATGACCAAAACGATCAGTTTGTAAAGAGAGTAGATAGAGAAGCACTAATCTCATTACCTTCACATGTGGCCTTATGAGAATACTTACTGGCAAAGTAGTAAATAAATTAGCTAGGAATGGACCATAGTTATCTGAGATAGGCTCCAGCACCACCAGATCCTTGTGAGGATAAGCAGGGTGGAAGATGAATGATATAAATAAATAAATTCATAAATAAAATGTCTGTTATTAATTTTTCATGTAATTAAATTAAAGGAATTTTCTAAAAGCATGTAAACTCTGCTTGCAACTGATCAATTTGCATTTTTAATCAAGGCAGATTAATTCTAATAGGAGAGCTGGGCTAAGGCGATGACAGAGCAGTCCTATTGTATGTCTGTCACACTCATTTAATTCACTCATTATGTCCCATATCCTATTATGATAATTGGCTTTTTATTCTCAATCAACAACCAGCACAGGCATTTTAAACATAATCTCTGAATGATGCATTCTTCAACTTAAACATGTATAAAGTTTACCATCTTTTAAAAAAAAAATGAGACAAAAGCAAAAGAAGTAGAAGTAGTTAACCCAACACACAAGTAAATGAGCCAACAAAAGTCTCCTAAATGAAAGCAGCCTACAAAGTCTCCAAATTCAAGGCAATTCAAGGCTAGATCCTCATTTAAAATACACTAAATTTACTTTTTTTCTTTCAATCCAGCTACAGGCAGTCAAAAGTTGATGTAACCTTAATCTTAATTCCAACTGATTCATTCATTCATCTTCCATACCAACCAATCTTGAAAGGGTTGCTGGGATTGCTGGAGCCTGACTCAGCTGTTGTCGGGCGAAAAACAATTCTACCTGATAATTAATTTAATTTGCATGTATTCTTATTTTGGTAATTATTTCTACATGTATTTTTATTTTGGTAATTATTTCTACATGTATTTTTATTTTGGTAATTATTCCTACATGTATTTTTATTTTGGTAATTATTCCTACATGTATTTTTATTTTGGTAATTATTCCTACATGTATTTTTATTTTGGTAATTATTTCTACATGTATTTTTTTTGGTAATTATTTCTACATGTATTTCTATTTTGGTAATTATTCCTACATGTATTTTTATTTTGGTAATTATTCCTACATGTAATTTTATTTTGGTAATAATTTCTACATGTTTTTTTATTTTGGTAATTATTTCTACATGTTTTTTTATTTTGGTAATTATTTCTACATGTTTGTTTATTTTGGTAATTATTTCTACAAGTTTTTTTTATTTTGGTAATTATTTCTACATGTATTTTTATGTTAGTTATTCATCCTTGAATCTTATTTTTGTATTCAAATTCACTGTTTTTTTTTTACTTTCATTAATTTACGTATTTATTTCCAAATTGACATTTAACCTTCGATTTTTAACTCTTAATTTTGTATTCAGAGTCGTTTTTAATTTCCACTTTTATTCATTTATTTTTAATTTTAGCAGCTTTTGTCCTCTATACATCTCAGCCTCACTGTTAATTTTGTTCTGGAATTAGTATAAAGTGCACCGAATGTGTGTTGATTGAGTCAGAAAAGTGGATCTAGAAATGTTCTCATTTTCTAACTGTGGCCACCACTTTGCCTAAATCCATGTGCATTAGTGTCCTTATGTGTGGACACTTTTACAAGAAGAGGTTATTAGAGCCATTATTGTGCTCCCAAAGGACAGATGCTAAAAAGTGGAGTAGGTAGGGCCTCTCCAAACAGTTCAACCATGAGTGTTCTGCTTTATCAAACTGCAAAAGAAAGTTCATAACACACAATTACTCTTCCACATACTATATCGCATACGTTTTTTTTACGCAGTCAGGCGAAATGAAGGTAATATTGTAATTTTTTACACATATCCTGCAGAGGGTGCTATGTATTTCAACTTAATACAGAGTCATTATTAATTTTATTAAACTAAACTCAGATAGACCATATACTTTGCTGTGTATTTTTATTGCCGATTATTTTAATCCGCGAACTCTACCTAGCAACCAGTAATTTCTATTCCTCCATACTTCCGTCTTTGAGTGGACATAAGGTTTTACTGTTTATCAGGGGGATTCAAACTATTCCACAACTTTGGGTGCAGGTTTTTATTGTAAAATGATTCAGCACGGACAGTTTAAAGAAAGTTTTTGTTCTAGAAACAACCGGAACCTGACTGCAATCAACTGATGACACTTTCAAGACACCAGAGTAGTGAAAATGTATCCTTTCCATTGGTAGGAATGAATACCTTCAACCACTGTAGCACTTGAGGACCAATTCAGTCACTTATATTGTTTATGGTTATCCCATATGCATAAAATATTCCAGATAAATCCCAGTAAACTAAGTTTAAATGTTGATTCAAAAGAATATACGTAACCTTTGTCCTCATTAAGACTGAAGGGAAACTAAAAACTAACCAAGCTGACTTTGGCCAAGCTTCAGGCTAATGGAGAAAAAACATGCAAACTCCACAACTGAAGGCAGGGGCAGAGATTTGAACCAATGACCTCTTATCTCAAGTGAGGCAGACGGTGTAACCACATACCACAGTTCTGCCCATTGGACAAATAGACTGGACAAATACAATACAAGGTCTGGACTTCAGTTGCCATTCAGTTTTAGTTATGCCGTTTTTTTTAATGAGTCATGAATAATATGTGCTGTCAATACAATTAAAAACCTTGCCATTGGATGTATGATTTTAATTTTAAAATCATGACACATTAAAATTATGACACTCTAGTTTTCCAGGTGGTTGGTAAAGTACTTATCTCCAAGTTGCAATTCATTTAAAACAACACTGATTTTACCTACAATTTACATTTGACTGACTATTATTTACATACAGAAGACTTAATATTTCTGTCTTGAGTACACAGGGTGATGTTACTATGGGTACTGAGGCCTGTTCCTTTGTGGTCAGAGACAACAGCTGTCTTTACCTTTGGCAGGCAAACAGGCTCATTAAGGGCAACCGTATTTGTTTTTGTGCCCGATACCTAGCCTTAAGCAAACACTGCCATATCTCTACTGTGCAGCCCTCATAGTCTCAACATTTCCTTTCCTATTGTTGTGGTGGTGGTAGTGGGGGGGTTTGTGCTGGCACGCTAGACCCACCATACATTTTTTTCTTTCCTCATGGGCTTTGGCCGAGCTGCCAGTGGCTCTCAAAGAATGCATGCTTAATTGAGACATTTTGCTGAGGTTGGAACTGATGCAACTGCTGAATTGTTGTGAGAGATGCTTCGAATGTTACATGCATAATGTATGCTATTATACCGCCTGATATTACATCTTGTCGTTTATGACAAGAAAGGCTTCTTTGTTTGTCGTGTGGCAGACGTGATAAAGGCATCATTATTTGGTACGCTCACAGTAAAAAAATGTGCACTGAAAGGTTCCATTCACATATTCTTTCCTCACTCACCACTGTCTCAAGCTTGAGTGACAAGGCAGGTTCAATTCAGAATGCTTTGGCAAAAATTCAATTTTAGGGGAGGAAATGGCATAGGCTGTGATTCCATTACTGTAGATGGCAAACATGAGAACATTTAAACCCAGAAGGCATTCATATTCATTTATATAAGAACGAAGGGGGGTAGGGTTGGAGTTTTTCAATAAAGCACATCTATATATATATATATATATATATATATATATATATATATTATAGTTGTACTCTAGGAATTTCATCTTGCAAATTTCCAGAGAAGTCTTGCAAAATGTACTCACTTATTTGATTTCATCTCCTTTCGCCATTTGTCATGGCCAGAGTCACAATGCATTGTGAAATGAGTTCTTAATGTGGAGTAATGAGACTGTCATGGCAAGGCAGTCTCTGCTTGTTTGAGTTTGACTCATGTTGGAGATTCAATTAAATCAGCTGAAGTCAAGCTGGCCTCGGGCCAGATCGGTAATGGGTGACCTCATTCAAACAATGCTCTGACATATTGCAACAATAAGAGGAAGGGCCTTGAGCTAGTTACAAAAGCAAACTGCACTCTGAAGCGATAAGGTAGAAAAATGACAGTGAAGTCACTAAAGTGTTTGAAAGATTCCAAACTCATTATTCGTTGGAAATTTTTGTTTCATACCTTTGGTGCTTATAAAATCACTTTTGTTTCTGTTTGTGTATATGTAGGCAGGCATGTCCCATTAACATAACAGATTGAAAGGATGACAGTCCTGCGTAATACAGTGTTCCCTCGCTACTTTGCGCTTCAGCTATCTCAGACTCAGAGCTTCGGGGATTTTTTTCAGGAAAAAAAATAATAAAAAATGTAAAGATATTAAGTTAAAATTATAATTACATCATTTTACAAGAGGTGGAAACAAAATATTTAATAAGAATTAGTAATTGCATCAAAGAAATGGTCAATAACATGGTGAGAGTTCAGGAATGGCCTTGATGACGTCATGGCTGTTTACAGGCGCATCTTCACCGCCCAAAAAAACAATGTTCACAACTCCCAATAACGATGTTTCTTACGTGCAAAAAAACTGTAGAATATCGTCCATACAGACTACTATGATGTTTTTGCTTGGTAGTACTTTTGTGCACGTGTTAGACGTTTCTTTAAGCATTTTTGAAGGGGCACGCCTACTTCTCGGAAATGCAGCTATTGCGGGGGTCCCGGTCCCCATTAACCGCGATAAGCGAGGGAACACTGTACTGTTCAAATGCTCTGGAAGCATCCATTCGTAACATATGTGAAGTAGTTTAAAGTTACATAAATCACTGATGTATTTGCTCCATTGGAACCTAAAATGCAAATTTTAAGTAACTCATTACTAATATAACATAAGAATTATATAACAGTCTTATTTTTGATGACAAAAGTAATGTAAAGGTGAATTGCTCATAGTGCTAAGCAATATATCTTGCAACCTGATCCTATATCATTGCTCGATGTGGAAAAAGGATTAATTGTTTAACCTATGTACTATTGAAGCTGCAAGATCTATCAAGTCGATTGCTGCAAAAGATGGGCCCTAAAGCATGGTGATGATTCGTTTCTCAGCACCACCCAAAGGGGGATCATCCTGTGGCATTACCCTGAAGCCTTTTACCACAACCTACGTTGAAGGTGTCAACAATCAATATATCCAGCAAGACATGTTCACAAAATGTTCTTTTTCATCAATGTCCGAACCATGTATCACAGTTTGTCCATGTCAGGCTTTTGGTTTGCGATTGTCCTTCAGAACCACAATAAATCATGAATTGTACTTAGTAAGTACTTTCCTTACAAGACCACATTGTTTAAATATTTTTTATATTGTTAAACTTTTGTTATTTCATATTTCTCTAACCCAGTGTTTCCCAACCACTGTGCCGCGGCACACTGGTTTGCTGTGAGCAATGGTCAGGTGTGCCGTGGGAAATTGCAAGAAGTCATACAATGTGATATTGAGAGAGAAAAATTTATATGAATATAAGGAGATTATAAAGGAACTATTACAAGAATCAAATCAAAATATGATGGACGTTAAATTGTAGATTATACTATTATTTGATTCAAGTTGCCAAACAGTAATTTTTTTGCTCTTTCTCAAAGTCGAAACGGAAGTTGTCTGGTTTCTAGGGCATCAACTTTTGCCGACGTAAAGTCTGTGTGAGAACAATTTTTTTTGCGGAATATTAGGAGATTTAAGTAATATTTAGAGAAAAATCATAAAATGATGCGATCAATAACTTTACTTGGTTATTTGCATCACTCAAACCGGAAGTTGTTCAGGGTCCACAGGCCAAATTTCCGTGACATTAGGTCATTGTGAAAAATTAGATTTTGGAATAATTTTGGATGCGATTTCTGCTGATAAAACTTCGATGAGAATAACTATTATAAATATAGGCGACAAAGATTTTCAGATGGTGGTGTCCCTTGAGATTTTTTTCAATGCAAAAAGTGTGCCTCGGCTCAAAAAAGGTTGGGATACACTGCTCTAACCAACCCTTGTTGAAAACTTGTTTTGGCTAAAATTCCTTTAAAAAAAAAGGCTTTTTGTTATATGAAGATGCATAAACACCTATCAGTTGTCCAGCCTGGATTTAGTTTTTAAATGTTAAACCTAACACTGCCAAAGAGAATTCAAACACAGCTGTCACATCTCTTCTGTTAGAGGTTTACTTGTCTGTTTACAAGTCTCAAGCGATTTATTTGGATGTTGAAATGCCTGGACTCTAAATCAAGACACAAACACTCCCAAGGCTATGTAAACAACTTTGCCCGTCGCAGCCTCGAACCACGCTTACCGCGCACTAACTTTGAGACGAAGGCCAAAAAGCCTTTGGATAGGATCCCTATTGTCACACTAATTGTAAAAGAGAGGCTCAATCTCAACCCAAATCCACTATCACTATACAAACATTTATAAGGCATTTGATGGTACATTTGTCATTCTTGGTATGCAAATTTACAGTTAAAAAAAGGTTGGAGTGCATTGTGGCATAAACAGAAGAAACACATTTAAAACATCAATTTGAAACATCTTGATCTAGTTGCTCTTGCTTGCTTCCCTTATCCACTGGGGCTAAATCAGTTACAGTAAACAGATAAAAGAGTGCACACATTCACAGTAAGTGTACCTCATTAAGTAGTGCTCCCTCCGGCCCTAATTCCATTAGAAATTAAAACTGGAGACAATTAGTGGCAGATTGGTCTCAGCTCAGCGCACTACGGAGTGCTTCTCAAGGTTCCTAAATGACTTAATTACAGGCTCATCTTGAAAGTGTCCCGTGGTAGAGCAAAAGGTTAATACTTGAAGGAATAGTGCTACCTAATCATGGGTCATACCTTAAAATATAAATTAAAAAAAAATGCTATATGTTACCATAATGTACATTTTTTAATCAAACAGTCCTGCATAACCAAAACAAAATCTACCATTCTCTAATGATGGTTTTATTTTTCTACCAACTGACTATGCAAATAACAGTGGCTGCCTATTGTTAATTATGTTAATGGTTACTGATTGGCCGATAATGTTCATCTTAACCATCATTCTTGACAAGAGTACTGCTAATATACTGTAAAAGATGGCAAATGAACTAAAGGTCAAACAGTGAGTTGAGGTTCATAACCTCTTTGGCAGTGTATAAGACAATGACACTTTGTCAGCTTCCCACACAATTTACATCGCCCAATGGAAGTAACACTGAAAGTTAACTTTAAATGTGATTTGAAGGAATTTAAACAGAAGTTAGCATATGCAAAAACAACTACGGAGAGATTGATATGGAGTTAAATATTCAAACATAAGCAAATAATATACAGTCACATACAAAACACTTTGGTGGAGAAAGCAAAGCAATTCTAGTTTATGTAAAAACCCTCTTGAGTTGCTCTTAAAGAAAGAGTAGGTGATTTCATTGTTCCATGTTGCTGGTGTTACATGTGACTCCATGTCTTATTATATTGTGGTGTCATAATAGGAGAGGAAATGAAATGCCTTGGAGCTATGTGCTCTGAAAATGTGTGTATGTGTGCATATGCAGGGAGTAGTCCTGTAAGATTTACAATTTCCCACATTAATTGGACAACTTGGATTATTATTTTTCTCTTCGCCTCCTCATGCTGCAATTGCACCTCATGCATTGAGTCAAAAAGATATGTGAATTTCAATTGAGGCATTGATCGAAGGTAGTTAATGGGGAAATGTTCCAGAACAAGACTACCCAATTAAAACTCAGATTTAGGACATTACCGTTGAAAAAAATGACTTAGCATTGGCAATTCATCACATATAGACTTTGGATATAGACTTTCTGATGAGTAGCTACCTGAATTGTTTGTTTACGTCGGCGTACATGCTTTGTTGACAGGAAGCCGGCTCACCAGGAGGCAAAAGGAGGAGCTTATTTAAGTGACAGAACGAATGAGAGGAACGAAGAAGGGCGGTGCAGAGAAAGGCGGATTGAGGGTGGGATTAGGGTGGAGTGCATGTTTTCAACAGGCCGGGCAAATGACATGATCTCTAATTACCAACAAAAGCACTGTATAACCCAAACTGCAGATTAGGGGGTATTATTAGGCTTAATAAAACATGACCATCTATCAGTTTCACTTGCTTTTTACCACTGTGACAAAAACATTTGTTGCTGCTTAAGGCACTAAAATGCCTTTGCACGCAAACATGTTCCCTCCTTCTTCTGTAGTTTTGGTTAAATAGCAAATCATACTAGAGTTTTTTTTAGATGAAAACAATCAAATACAGTGATCCCTCGGTTATCGCGGTTAATGGGGACCGGGACCACACGCGATAAGTGAATTTCCGCGAAGTAGGGATGCCCCTTCAAAAATGCTTAATTTTAATTTGATTTAATTTTATTTTATTTTTTTACCCCCCTGTATACAGTACAACCATATAGAATACGGGTAGAGAGAGTGAAATTCATGTTATAACAAAAAAAACTGTAAAATATGTTGTCTCAATGTAGTATTTGTATTTATTTTTACCCCCCCAAAAAACGCAAAGCTCTGAATCCGCGGTGTCTGAACCGCAAAATAGCGAGGGATCACTGTAATGCATTCTTTGGCTTGACTTTCGGAAAAGTAATCATTCCTGACAACAAAATTCCCAAAAACGTTATTTTATTTTTATTCACGGAGCTGAGATGTGAGTACTAACGTAATAGTGTCGCAGCTGTAGCTACAGTAGAGGTTTAATAGCCATAAAATAGTTTGTGAGGGTTGGATTGATTCGTTGAATGCAGGTCATTTTCACTAGGATAATTACATTCTAACATTGGGTTGCTGTACCACACAGTAAATAGTCTATACAATGCACAGAGAAATGTAGCGACACACACACACACGAGCACAATATACACATATTCAGAGACGTTCTTTCTTGCTTCTCGTGGGTTGTGCCAGTAAGTGCTGCTTAAGGCAAGATTTTTTTTTCACTGTCTACTGTGTTATTAACAAAACTATAAAAAGATCAGTTCAAGTTACCCTTTCCTGTCTGTTAACAACCCTCGAAATGGAATCTTAGACTGCTGAAGCTTGAAAAGACCTAAAACAGCCCTTGAAAGCACAACTACATTAACCTTATGTCATTATTTCCAGAATACTACTTTTCATTCTTTGGATTGTCGTTTCCCTGCAAGGTCATCACACATCTCATCTGTATAACTCCCAACTATGTGAAAGTGTAGAGATTAATATCACCTAAAAAGGACTTTTTCTCACTTCTCTGTACACCTTTTTTGTTTTAACAACCTTATTCAAGCTCCTTTCTCTTTCCATAATTGTGATTGAGCCAATTCCCATGCTTCAAAACCAGATATAATAACAGAGAAAAGAGCTGCCTCCACAATATTATAATTCTGATGTATCAGACTTTTTAAAAACACTTCTCCAACCCTTGTAAACAATCACATAGCACATCATTATCTCTCTAAAAGGAAACACAGTCGGATTCCCTCAGTTGTTTTGTGGGCTTTCGCAGCCTCCATTACATTTTCAGCCTTGCACCAGGCAATTATATCTACTTTCTAAATATGTCAGACACAATAAAGAAGTATTCTGACAGATCAGGAAGTCTTCATAGATTCACTAAAGTAAAGGTATTACTTTGCACAAAACGTGAGTTCCATCTCTTCAACTGGTAGTGCAAACACTGGGGCCGATTATATTTGTAAGGGATATTCCATTAAAACAAGAGAATAAAAGAGCCTTACAACCTTGGCAAGGAGCTTATAGTAGGGCCCACTGGTGTTTGCACAGGACATACCTCAGGAAGCTGAGACAACTGAGAATGTTTGTCCAAATCCCTGCCTCCTCCATACATGCATATATGCATACATGTCCAACATATAAAGTGCATCTAAGACATATGTACGTTTATGTGCAGTATGAATTCACAAGTCACCAATTATATTACAGCTTCTTTATTAAATAAACTAGTCAACCATGTTTGTTAATGAAAATACCCCTGATTTATAAAATAAAGGTAAAAGTTCTACATTTATTTCAAAATGCAATGCTAGGAAAACTGTATTGTCAGCAGGAAACACTGAAAATGTCTTTCAAAAGTAAAAATACAATCGAATTGGATAAAACTATTAATAATACACACTGCACTGGAATTAAAAAACATTCTTTTCAAAAGTTGCAATATATATCTATGACAATCTCTATTTATAAACAAACATTTAAACAACACCATGTTCTTTCGTTTTCAGTTGTAGGATAGGGGTGGGCAAACTTTTCAGCCCGGGGGCCATAGTGACTTTAAAAATTTTACAGATGGGCCGGGTCAGCACAAGATACGATACGTATAAAAAAGTGCATCCGTTAACAGTACATATGAAACATGAACAGAAAAAAATGACTAAAGTATTAACATACTCATGACTCATCATTAAAGTAAAAAGTATAAAGTACAAAGTAAAGTACAAAGGAATGTACAAACATTATTTGGACAACGTCGGCGGGCCGGATTAAAAAACCTAGCGGGCCGGATGTGGCCCGCGGGCCATAGTTTGCCCACGCCTAGTGTAGGACGATAATATTTGATCCAGTCTGTTAGTGTCCTGGTTCGAGACCATAATGAATTTGTTATAATGATGATGACATTTTTTTCTGACAAATTATTTGTAATCTTCCTGGTTTCCAATACATAAAGGTAAGATTAGCAAGAGCTAGGTTTAAAAACATTCAGTAAAGAATGCACAGACTGTCAGAGCTGATTCCATTTTCATGTAATGGTTTCGATTAATATTTCATCTGCCCAGAGTCCCCAATACAAGCTTCTATGCGTAAAAGTGAGGAAAATATGATGTAGTGTTTATTTGTGCCTTGCCCCCACTCAGTGTGTGTCACAGGGATTTCCAGTGGTATGCACAACCTTCCTCTGCACTAGGCTATGAAAGCAATTGTGATTGTGATTCCAGAGTCAGCAAAATGCTTGAATGGCCCTGAGTTAGCATGACACACACACACACAAAAATACCCTCACAGGCATCGTCCATCCCAACATTGGACCAATGATTACTTCAATCCATTTGACTCGCATTCATCCTTTTGATTCTAACTCCCGCCTCTCTGTCACATACCACAGAATTTGTCATTAGCTAAAAGCGACAACAGTGTACACGCAATATGAATATGCAACAGTCGCCCTGAGTGACAGATGCAATCAATTCATTTGTCACCCATGCCAACAAGGTTATGACTTTGTGGTGAGAAAGCTTTGTCAAATCAGCTCCACTATTTTCAATGTCTTCATGGAAAAGAATAACCCATAAAAAGTTTTCAGTAATTGTATACAGTCATACATATGTGGACTATTGCAATTATTTGCTTCTTAGTTGATTTGTTTTCATTGTTTTTGTTGGGTATTTTGCCCAATGACATTTACAGTGTTCCCTCGCTACTTCGCGGTTCAGCTATCGCGGATTCAGAGCTTCGCATATTTTTTTGGAAAAAAAAATACAAATATTACATTGAAACAACATAGTTTAAAGTTATTTTTTGTTATAACATGAATTTCACTCTCTCTACCCGTATTCTATATGGTGTACTGTATACAGGGGGGTAAAAAATGGAATTAAATTCAAATTAAGCATTTTTGAAGGGGAATCCCTACTCCGCGGAAATGCACTTATCGTGGGTGGTCCCGGTCCCCATTAACCGCGATAAGCGAGGTAACACTGTACAAAATAATTTCCTGATGCTAAAACTAAATTAGGGTCTTTGATACTAACCTAATGTTACCAGAACAGGTGGTGTCGTTGCTAAGCAAAAACCTATTAATTAGTAACAAAAACAACCAACATTTTAACACTTTGTTTCCCTGTATAGTATCCTTTCCAACTGAACCAAATCATAGTTAAACCATCTAAAATACCATTCTTATATTAAATCACAATCTGTGTATCTACAAATATATCCAATCAACCTTATATCAAATATTCACTACTATACTATTTAGTTTTACTAAGGATTTTAACTCATTGTCTGCCACTAACAGTGTTGGCAATATGTGTCAAATCGCTTTAAATAGGGAAGACTGGCAGAGTGAATGATGATGTTTCATTACTGTTTGGAGTGATAAGCATCCAAGCCATTTGAATTGGCAAATGGCTGGCAGTGATCCTTCACCTCACTGTTCAAATGGCTTTAGATGTCTATCACAGTCAATGGCAGACAATAAGTTAATGAAGGGTAGAGAAATAGGAAGATGAGTCACAATAATGGAACCATTCCCCCATGAGAATCACCACACTTGCTGTTCAACATCACTCATGAATAGGGCAGTAGTCTGCAAACGAGCAAACAGATGGAAGAAGAAAAAAAAGCAGCTCCACTTTGTCCTTGGTGGAAGTCATTACTGATTTAAATTGGTTATATATGATTATATCCTATACGTAAACATGAGTGTGACTTGAACAAAGTACCGTATTTTCACGACTATAAGGCGCACTGCATTATAAGGCGCACCCACAATGAATGACATTTTTTCCATATATACGGCGCACTGTATTATAAGGCGCACTGTCTATTTTGGAGAAAATTTAAGACTTTTAAGTGTGCCTTATAGTCGTGAAAATATGGTAATTGCTATTGACTTCCAAGTATGAAGCACTCACTACACAGTCACCTATAGAGCCAGCCATTGTTGATGTTTTGGATTTTTTTTGTATAAAATCTTGCAGTGGGGGAGGAGCTATATGATGAAAGATTTTGTAAACTAAGATGGCATCTGCATATTTAACAGTATTGTTTCAGTTCAGGCGTTTGTGTTTTTTTAATATCCGACAGTCGTGGTTTTTGGTTTTCTGTTTTTTTTCCATATATAAGGCGCACTGGATTATAAGGCGCACTGTCTATTTTGGAGAAAATTTAAGACTTTTAAGTGCGCCTTATAGTCGTGAAAATACGGTACAGTATATAATGTACCTTTCTTTTCACATGATGCATTAGGAGCATGGATGGAAAGTATCTGAATAGGAAAAATGAAAGTAACCTTTGCACCACACTTAAAAATGCACACATATGCATGCATACAAAAAGACACTGTAGTTTAATTAAAAAAATAAAACAAAAAACTAAAAAACTGAAGCGTGATAAGGCTTTCAAATGAAGCGCATTATTCCCTAGTTTATCATAAGCAGTGAAGACCACCAGGCAACAAAGCATGAGCTCTTCAGTCATATCCTATCGAGGCAAATATCAGTTGTTGGGAGGATATATGAGCTGGGCGGGGCTTGAGTGTATAAACATTAGGCCTACTCTCTCTGCGCAATGTGCTCTTGTACTGTACTGTATAGGCAATGGCTCACTGGAGCAGCTGGTGCTGTTACCACTGTTTGATTAAGGTATTCAAATAAAGGAACACACAAGTTGTTCCCTTTTCTTACTGCAAATAAAAGGGAGGCGGACAAATAAATGGCCCCTGTACAGTTGCAATTGAACGATGGGGAGAAAATGCCAGGGATTCTTGTAAAAAACTGTGTTCTGTGAATCATATGAGAAATACATGTGTGTATGCAGCCCGTGAGGCAGCACACAGCATTAACAAATGACATAGTTTCATATTATCCCAGCTCAAAGCTGCAGTGAAGCTATTATTCTATATAAATTCTCCCTGGCGCCGCGAGAGCACTGCGGAGATAAAAAAAAAATGTGAATGCATAGTGAAAATGAAGTGGGCACTGAAAAGTAGTGAGGTAGAAATCTACTGGGTTATTTATGGATCGTTTTTTTTTGTTTTAAATGATCTCATCCTGCAGTTTATGTATCCCCCACAGTTGGTTTTAAGGTTTAAACTAAAGATCATCGTAGATTGTGTTACTGTGAGATTTGTGTTGTTGACGGACTGGATTGTTTGATTAACGGGTATTTTTTATGTGATTTAAAATAAAAATATTACATTTCAGTAGATATTCAGATATATTTCACTCTGTTATTTATTGTCATCTACAGTGTTCCCTCGCTACTTCACGGTTCAGCCACCGCGGACTCAGACTTTTGGAAAAAAATATACAAATATTACATTGAAACAACATATTTTACAGTTTTTTTTTGTTATAACATGAATTTCACCCTCTCTACCCGTTTTCTATATAGTGTACTGTATACAGGGGATAAAAAAAATAATAAAAAAAAACCTAAATACATAAAAAAATAATCTAAAAAAAATTTAAATAAATAAATACATTTTGGAATTAAATTCTAATTAAGCATTTTTGAATGGAAATCCTTACTTTGCGGAAATGCACTTACCACGGGTGGTCCCGGTCCCCATTAACCGCGATAACCGAGGGAACACTGTATACCAGGAATTTTACTGATATCAATTTAGTCTATTCCGGAATAAGATGGTGCAAAACTTGAGTTTGCACAGACTTGACACACCAAACTTATCAAACAAATATCTCATTTATACCACCAGCCTGAAGCAATTGTTTACATTTTGATATTTAGTACTCCTTGTTGCAGATGTTGACTAATCAGCGATGTAACAAGTTGTAGCAGCAATCTAACAGCATGCAAGCAAATGAATGAAAGCAGCTGTGGCACACAAAATGAGCAATGGGGATGGCTTCTGAAAGCATGGCAGCAGCAGCACACGTGTTGGCTGTCACATACAGTTGCTAATTACTCAAAGTGGGCTTGCGGTCGCATCCACGCAGTATCCAGCGCCAGTCACCCAGTGAAGAGCGGGTTTGCAAATAAACACACTGTTAAGCTGAAATGCAAGCACATTGCAACTAATATATGTCCAATTAAGCTTGCTCTTGCATTTTTTTGCGCTTGCGTAAGTGTGTGAATCAGAACAGCAAGAGAATTAATGCTAAATCTCAACGTTTTATAAGCCTTTTTCTCAAATTGCTTTAATTCCTTGTCAAGAGTATCCCAAATAATTGGAAATTAACAAAAAAAAAGTGCAGTAGTATTGAAATAGTGGCTAAGAAAGTGTCAAATTAGCATGAAAGGCGATGTTTTGATCCGCTGAATTTTGGATTTTAATGAATGCTGTATTTTAACAAGTTAAAATCTTTAGTTATTTCGCGTTAACAAGACTAAACAAAAGAATAGAATACATTTTTAATTATTTTGCTTGAGTGGGGTAACTGCATTTAGAGGCTTTGTCACCAGGGAACATGAATTGGACATACTTGCGTGATCCTATTCATTTTAAAGATAAAAAAAAGCTTGAAAAAGGCTGAATGGAAAAGTAATTATTGAGAAACAGGTGTAATGAAGTGATCGAATAACACTCGATAATTAGATGATTGTAATCTACCATTTTTTCCACTTTCTAAAGCCCAAACTGTCAAAACCATACAGTTTACATGAGTTTCATTTATTATTTACTTTGCTGTAAAAAGGCAATAATTGTCTTCAGGTATAAAGATGCATGTCAGACTGTCTGAGCGGTAAAAATGACTTAAGTGGGCATTAGAAACTCATCGGCCATATCATTAGGTACACATGATGATTAAATCATTAATATGGATGCATTTTAATGTCTACTGGATGGAAAACACTGTTAGTCAAGATGAATGTTATCATTTTTCATAACACAGACTTTTTTTTAATAATGCCTAATGGATTTTTTACAAGAAGTGCGTCTAATGATTTTTTTAAAAGCCCTGTTTAGTTCCATTACTATAAAAGAACTTTTACTAGGTAGTACACAAACACACCCCAAACCTGACAGTCTCATTCTCATGCGATTTTATCATAAAACCTGTACGCTGAAATGCCAAAATGCGCTCTTTGTGTCAGTCACAAAGTGCAGTTTCGCATTACAGAGCAATTACGAGTACATTATTACCAGCATATATCCAGCAATCTATAATAAAGCATACTATACTACTACTATACATACTATGGATTCTTTACATTTTGACACGCACAACTAAATGGCAGATTTTGCGCGTAACCGGCTTGAAAACGTCATAACGCAACGATAAAATCGAGAAAATGAAAAGTTTACGGTAAACTTAGATGAATAAAACTATATATAATAAAAGTTAAAAGTGTTTTTGTGGATAAAATAAGTAAAACGCGCGTAAGGGGGATGCGGAAAAAAACGTCGCAGGTTGACAAGACGCGTATATGCATGCACATATAGATTTATATACATATAACATTGATTTTTGTGTACCTTGTTGGAGTGATAATAGTCCAGAGAGCTCAAACAACTTGGATCAGCGGGTAAGGAGCATGAACCCACATTGGCTGGGGGTGCAGGGTAAAATCTCACGTCCATCTCAGGTTAAGCGAGCTTGAACGCATCAATTCGCTCCCAGCTTGGACGCGGACAAACTTTTCTGTCTACAAAAAGACAACCACGCCAGAACAAGTGGACAAAGAAACACCCCTTCCAACAAAAAAAGAATATTAAAGTTGCTCTCGTCGCACTTTTCCCTCTTTTTCGATGCGGAGTGGTCCTCAGCGTGACAAATAGTCCCTGACTCCAAACACAAATGTCATGGATGCACACGTGCTGCCACAACTACTGTATATCCGGGTATTCCACAGCTAAAACTAACCTCCAAAGTTAGCAATTTTTCCCTCTAATCTTTCTCACTGGCTGTGATTTAATTTTTTTTTTTACTCCAGCATTAATCTTCAGCTTCGTCTGTACGATCTCGCATTGTTCATATTCTCGTACTGGTTCCAGTATAGTAGTATACACAGAAGTGATCGGACTTCCCTCTGCCGTGCGACCTCTGCCGATAACACACGGGAAAGAGGAAAGAAAAAGGGAGGGGGATGATGTCAGGATGAGGAGGGGAGGGAAGGGAAGGGAAGGGGGGAGATGGCTTTGGCTGCCTTGGCAACCATTCGCTCTTTCCTGCAACTGCGCACAAATGTAGAGTACTTAGAGCGCATGTTATGCATCCGACAAGACTCTCATAAGGGTTATTGTGCCTATCCAGATTGAAGGCAAAAAACTAAAATCTGACTTTATGTGCATTTCTAACTGTTTTTATGTTTGTTTCCTTGTTTTTTAAGTGTGCGTGTGTAAGGAAAGTCCATCATGTGCCTGAGTTTTGTAGGTAAAATGTATTTGCTGCACTCTGGAAGCATGGTTCCCCATTTATCGGTTAAATGTTACCTAACCTGTAAACAACACGGTGTGTTTTAGAGACAATATTTAGCTTATTTTCCTAATTCCAGGTGATTTGAGGGAAAATCTGGTATGTCATGAACTGGGAGATGCACAATCAAAAGGGCAAATGTACACTGTAGATTACAGGTGTCAAAGTGGCGGCCCGGGGGCCGAATCTGGCCCGCTGCATCATTTTGCGTGGCACGGGAAAGTAAATGATGAGTGCTGACTTTCTGTTTTAGGATCAAATTAAAATGAAGAGTATGGATGTATATTACATTTCCTGATTTTCCCACTTTTAAGTCAATAATTTTAATTTTTTAATCATTTTTTCTGTGTTTTTAGGTCAAAAATCATTTTGCAAAATCTAAATGTAAAAAAAAAGCTGAAATAAACATTGTATTAAATCTATAAAACAGAATATTCAGGGCTTTTAATCCAGTTCAAGTAATCCATTTATAAAATAAATATTATATCCAAAATGGTCCAGCCCACATGAAATCGAGTTGACGTTAATGCGACCCGCGAACCAACTTGTGTCTAACACCCTTGCGTATAGATTTAAAAAAAAAAATAAAAACTGCAATAAATAAACATGCTACAAGCTGTAGTTGGCAGTACTACACCACACAAAAAAACATTTTCAATTACAGTCATCACTAGTAAAAGTAATTTCCTCCTTAATAATATACCAAATGTTTAAGATAAGCAAATACATATGAAATACCTCTAAAATTTAATGAAATTCTGAATTCCTGTAGGGGAAAAAAAGGCATTCATTCCCCTTCATTATAATTAAACAGTTTTTAAAGAATACATTTCCATTGACTAAAATTCTACAACTTCTTTGTGATTAATTGCCTGAACCGTTAAACCATTAATTCATTTGTAACACCACTCAATCTTGTCAGGGTCACGGGGTGCTGGAGCCTATTTAAGCTGACTAGGCAAAAAAAAGCAGATGACAAGCTAGACTGGTCATCAACCAATCATAACCCACACATAGAAACAGACAACCACTCTCACGCACAATCACACCACTACTGAGCTGGAATCAAACCCACACTGCCCACACTTAAGCCAGGTGAAAGAACCACTTCACCTACAACACAGTAAAGGCAAAAAAAGATTACAATCTTCTCTCTAGAGATGGTAAGATTAACAAATGAAGAATTCCAAAAAGCTGGAACACAATGTGAAATGTGACCATGTGGAGTCTCAAATAGAGATATCAGCAGTCCGTGGAATTATAGACAAGATGCTTTAATCTTGTATATTGCCATACAGCTGCAAATATGTTCCAAGAGAAACCAGAGCTAGGAGAGCTGCCTATGACAGCACTCTGAATTTGATGGATAGTGTACCCTTGCCCTGTGATGTGCATGCACATTTGATGTTGAAATGGCCTATCTATGGGACCGTTGTCTTTCAATCATGTCAAGGCAAAGTACAGAACAGAGCACATTTTCTGTTGCCAGACGTTATTACACTGCTTGCTACACACTTTACAGCAGCACAATTCTCACTCCACTGCCGACTGCACGCAAAAGCTTTAACCTTACTACTCCGCTCACGTTGTTTTACCTGTTTTTGGGATGCAGGCTTGTAATATTGTTAAATGGTCATAATGTGGGAGTTCTGAAGTTAAACATTTTCTGTTTAGTGGAGTGGATTTCAATGGATTTGAGAAATAATTTTTCCAAACATATACCCGGGTCAAAGCGCAGGCATCTTAAAACATTTAGAACAAGGGTGTCAACTTTATTTATTTGATTTAATGTGGGCTGGACAAATTTAGATATAATATTTAGATTTAAATTTTTATAAATTGATTAAATGCACTGGATTAAAAGCACTGCATATTCAGTTTTTATAGATCTAAAAGAATGTTTATTTTAGCTTTTTTAAAATATTTTTTTTAGATTTTACAAAATGATTTTTGAACAAAAAACAAAGAAAATATGGATTAAAAAAAATGCAATTATCGATTTAAAAGTGGCAAAATCAAGAAATGTAATATACATCTATACTCTTCATTTTAATTTGATCCTAAAACAGAAAGTCGGCACTCATGATTTACTTTCCCGGGCCACAAAAAATGATGCGGCGGGCCAGATTTGGCCCCCAGGCCACCACTTTGACAACGGTGATGTAGAAGCTGCCCTGGCAGTTTTAAATGAACCCTGAATTGGTGGCCAACCAATTGCAGGGCATGAAGAGACGAAAAACCATTCACGCATACATTCATACCTAAGGGCAATTTATAGTGTTCAACCATCTTAACCTGTATGGTTTTTTTTTTAAAGATCGGGAGAAAACCCACGCAAGCCTGGGAAGAACATGCACATACATAGAAACAACCGACCAAGGATCTAACCCTAGACCCCAGAACTGTGAGGCCAACATGATAACCACTCATCTGCTGGGCCACCCTAAAATATAATTTAAATAGTTTAATGATCCATTTGTTATGTTAAGTATTTGTCGTCTTAGTTTGATGCCATTGAAAAAAAGGGATTCAAAAAAGGCAAATTAGTGGTTCGAATGTACAATTTATTGGTATGTATTTCCTTATGGCCCAGATCATTTTGTATCCTCTTTAGTGAGATGAAACATCTTGGAGTTTCATTAAATGGACTTAAACAATTGTAGAGGTACCTCCATGCATTTATGAGACTTGTTGGTTAAACAAAAAAATATGACAGCAATTTGTGCTCACTGTTGGAGCTCTTTGCTCCCACACTTTAGCTTCTCATTATATCAGCACGCCACTTATGTTACACGGCAACCGCTTTTATTTTGCAGAACAGGCATTGGATGACAAGCACAGTGGGTCTTTGCATCCAACTTGCCACCTCTACCGGCACACTCCAACCCAGCACACTGGGGGTTAAACACATGGCTCAGTGCCATGGCTTCATGGGAATGGAATGTGGAGTGCTGTGTATTCACAGTTTCTTTCCCAGCATCCTTCACTGCTTCGGCGCATGCTAATGATCAGTATTATTGAAGCACAATTGATGGGCAAGCAAGCAAACAAGAGAAACTAATTACAACTAAGGCTTTATTGTCCTTTAATTACTGAAGCTCTGTGGCAATTAGCAGCACACAAAGGCACAGGCCTACTTTAATCTCCAGTAAAATGTGATGCAGATGAAAACATTTGGAGGATGAAAGGTAAGATAAGATCATTCGGATTTTTGGTCTGTTCTGCAGAAATAGCCGTTGATTTGATATGAAGTATGAAAGAAAAAAATTATATGCTAAGAGTTGAGCTTTGAAGGAGCCCAAATCATCTAAACCAGGAATAACAGATGGCTAATAGTTTTGAAGGGAGCAATACTCCTAAATTACAATGCTACGGGTTCTTAATTCTTAAAAACACATTTGTCTCCAAAGTGTAAAGACAACATACTGAAGAAAAAAACGGGTGTTAACATGAATAAGTATGAGAACAGGTTGACTAAACAAAAATGATTTACACAGCACGGCAATTGTATTGCACCCTGGCCGGACGTTTGGTCGCCGGACGTTTGGTCGCCGGACGTCGTGCGACCAAACGTCTGGCGACCAAACGTCTGGCGACCAAACGCCCGGCGACCAAACGCCCGGCGACCAAACGCCCGGCGACCAAACGCCCGGCGACCAAACGCCCGGCGACCAAACGCCCGGCGACCAAACGCCCGGCGACCAAACGCCCGGCGACCAAACGCCCGGCGACCAAACGCCCGGCGACCAAACGCCCGACGACCAAACGCCCGGCAACCAAACGCCCGGCGACCAAACGTCCGAGTACCGTATTGGCTAAAGTATGCTGAGTTTGTATAGTGCAGTGCTTAATTGTTTTAAAATTTAAAGACTGTTGTTTCTTTTTGAAACTTTGAATAGTATTGTTTTATTCGTAAATACGGCCTATTTTGCATAAATAAAACGTCAAACATCATGTTAAATATTTATATATATTTATACACATTATCAGATGACAGAAAATCAATTTAAAAACAATTTCTCACCTGTATATGCTTGTTTTAAATAACCATAGTTAAAAGCTCCGGTAAATGAAAATAAAGTAAATTAATCCCAACATGTTAATAATTGCTTATTTGGTAAAGCCAAAAGAAAATGTGTGCCTGTTATTTGTCATTCAGCACCTGGGTGTAATTGCAAAGCTGAGAACCTTCAGGGCATTTAAAACTCAATTTAACTCAGGGGCAAGATAAATGTCAAGGATTTTTTCATTTACTCAGAATATAATTTTATTAAATGTCAGTGGACCTCATGCCTCCAATAAATGTAGTCATATAATGAAGAAACTATCTGTTCATATTTGAGTGGGAGGGGATGAAATACATATATTTGATGGAGTATACCATAAATATATAAATGCACGTCTATATTAAACTTGTCTTTAAAGAATGCTGACCAAAGATATCAAAAAATGTGGAAGTCTTGAGACTTTCAAACCTCAAATCGAGAGGCAATGATACGCAACGGCGCAGGACAAACAACAACCAGCATTTTGTGTTTGTCTTAAAATAAAGACATACTGTACTTGTCATTTCCTACTACAAATGTCATTGTATGTACTATACTACCAGTGGTGTAGCATATAATGGCCCGCTCTCAGTGCCAATAAAACATTATGTTCATTATTGTAATTTAGAGTTGCACGCCTTTAGTATCATAGCACGCTATGTCACATAACTCTGGTTTGCAATGAAAGGGACAGAAAGACATGCAGTGTATTAGATAAAGAAGTAAAGTTTTAAAGTGTGCTAGTCCTGCACTGGTACATAATATTTCCTTGCTTTAGCATTTGTCTTTTGATTGACATTGAGTTGAACCAGTAGTTTAGTTGAGGAGCTCATGTCTGTGCTAATTTAGCCTATCATCCATCTTTCTTCATATTTGGCCTTTGTTTGACATACCGTATTTTCACGACCATAAGGCGCACTGCATTATAAGGCGCACCCTCAATGAATGACATTTTTTCCATATATAAGGCGCACTGGATTATAAGGCGCACCCTCAATGAATGGCACATTTTAATTTTTTACATATATAAGGCACACTGGATTATAAGGAACCCTCTCTATTTTGGAGAAAATTCTAAGACTTAAGTGCGCCTTATAGTCGTGAAAATACAGTACTTTTTTTTTTTAAGGATTTTTAGTTTTTATTCTGCGTGGAGGCCACTATTGGTTGAAGTAGAATTGTTTATTCAATATATTTTTTTGCATTTATCAGTGTCAGTACAGATTTTGTTGTTTTGCAGTCTTATTCTATTTCAAGCTTGACTATAGAAGCTAAATACCGTATTTTCCATATATAAGACGCACCACATTATAAGGCGCACCCTCAATGTATGGCATATTTTATTTTTTTTCCATATATCAGGCGCACTGGATTATAAGGCGCACTGTCTATTTTGGAGAAAATTTAAGACTTTTAAGTGCGCCTTACAGTCATGAAAATACGGTACATGTACATGTTTTTGTTTTTCCAACAGTCGCAACAGATACACAGTCAACCTTGTCCACAATGGCAAAACCCATTTCTTTGTTTTCTAACATTTCTGCCACGGGAGGGTAAAATAGTAAAAAGTAAAACAACTTAACCTAATAATTTTAAACGGGAAGGTAGAAGTCGAGGGGAGAAAAATCTAAGGAATGAGGGAACCACTTCACATGACATCTTGTTCTAGTCTCGTGAGGGAAAAGTGTTGTCCCCTATGTGCTCACACTTTGCGGACACCCTTTAAGTATAGTGGAATTAGACAAGACCTTCACTGGTGAGTCGCAGATAGGGTCACAGAAATGACTTTGACAAGTGATAAATCTAGTTTACAGTCTACAACAACAAAATATTTTCTTCCACACTTCCGTTTTTTATATACTGGAACCTTATCCAGTCCCAAACTAGGTAATTTTGTTCTTCTTGTTCTATGTGGCATGGGCTAGAACAGACATGGGCAAACTACAGCCCGCGGGCCAAATATGGTCCGTTCGGCTTTTTAATCCGGCCCGCCAACGTTGTCCAAATATTTTTTTCCCCAAGATGGCGCCATCACGCGAAAGCCAGTGGTAGTAGCTCTTATTAGTTTATTAGTTTTTCGTGTTTTACAGCCCCTCTATTTTTTTTTTAAATTACATTTAAATAATTCTTAATACATTCCTTTTTACTCTACTTGGTACGTTATACTTTTTACTTTAAAGATGAGTGATGAGTATGTTAATTCTTTAGTCCTTTTTTTCTGTTTAGGTTTCATATGTACTGTTAACGGATGCACTTTTTTATATGTATCAAATCTTGTGCTGAACCGGCCCATCTGTCAAATTTTTAAAGTCAATGTGGCCCCCTGGGCCGAAAAGTTTTACCACCCCTGGGCTAGAATCTATTGATAGTCATAGCCCTATTGTTTAATTTTCTATCAAAGCCAATTAATTAATTTCAGACTTATTGTTGCCGTAGTTTACAAGTTAGCTACTACATGCATGGACACGATCACAGCAGTCTACAATTTACTGCAGCACACTCATGCTCGTCTCTTATCCGCATTTAAAGCACATGCTCAAATGAACACAAAAGCAGATTGGAATGGAAAGGAAGTAAATGCAGCATTTCCATTACTGGTGAACACACACACACACACACAGTAGAGGATACCGGTGGGGGAGGGATTGGGATCAAATCTATCTGATTTTATGGCATGGTGATGTAGGTGATGTTTCCGCTTTTTAGTTCAGGAAAAAAAATAGGCACAGTGCACTATCCCTCGGTAGCATGTCTAATGTCTCTTTGTACACAACCACTGAATCCTTTTTGCAATTACAAACATCGGCCCATTGCATCACTGCGTGATCTCGTGATAGAACAAACTTAATCTTAATCCTGATGCATGCAGAGGACAAGAGCATAATAATTCTATTGTGCATCTATTTGTACAAAATATGAGAGCAAAGTAGGGGGGAAACATTCATCTCTATAGTTATTTGCCTGAAAGAAAGATTTCAAAATAAAAGTGTCGAGCAAATAGATGGCTGTTTAAGGTCTGAAAGCCACAGCTGCTTGGCAAGCACAAGCTGCCTCCTTTTGTCTTTTATCTTCTTCTGTAATGCGCACAGGTGCTACTTAATTCAATTGGAGAACGTTGCCATGGTTTTACATTAATATATTTCCATGTTACCATTTCCACTGTTGTCATGGAGATGATAGGACCTATTTGAACTGAAAGCAAGGATGGCTTTTTTATGGTGGTATTTCATTCGTGCACTCTCATTTGCTCTCTCTATATAGGGAGTCACATGGTACAATTGCCTGATTTAAAGTTTACATTTTTCACTCATTTTATACATGCTGAAATTATGCTTATAAAGCAATACTGCTAAGCATGACAGACACATGCATTCATATTACATGTTTCTTGCAATAATGCACAAATCATATTCACACTCCAACATGTGGCATTGAAAGTAATTTCCACTAATGTTCCTGCCAAACTACCCTCACCCCCCACCCCACCCTTTCCAACACACACACTCACACATCATTCATTGACTCCATTTGGAATCCAAAGAGAAAATGAGTACCGTATTTTCACTACTATAAGGCGCACCGCATTAAAAGGCGCACCGCATTAAAAGGCGCACCCTCAATAAGTGACATTTTTCCATATATAAGGCGCACTGTATTATAAGGCGCAATGTCTATTTTGGAGAAAATGTAAGACTTTTAAGTGCCCCTTATAGTGGTGAAAATACGGTAATTGCTATTGACTTCCAGGTATGAAGCACTAGCTACACAGTCACCTCTAGAGCCAGCCATTGTTGATGTTTTGGATTTTTTTGTATAAAATCTTGCAGTGGGGGAGGAGCTATATGATGGAAGATGTACACTAAGATGGCACTAGCATGTTGAACAGTATTGCTTCAGTTCAGGCGTTTGTGTTTTTTTTAATATCCGACAGTGGTGGTTTTTCGTTTTTGGTTTTCTGTTTTTTTTTTCATATATAAGGCGCACTGGATTATAAGGCGCACTGTCTATTTTGGAGAACATTTAAGACTTTTAAGTGCGCCTTATAGTCGTGAAAATACGGTACTAAGGAAAATGAGTAGGTTAATGAACTAGACTAGATAAAGAAGTGGTTGAAAAACCCAAGCAATACTATAATATAAAAACACTTTTTTTTTGTTTATACTATTATCTCCTTCTAGGCAGAGTTATTATATTTTAAAGTAATGCAAATAAATAGAGCAAATCAATATCCCTCCCTGCTATTATAATGGTTTCTTTCTGCCAATTTGATGCAATTCCACCAGTCAAACATAATGTAGGTATATCAGATTTACCCAAACAAGCCCAAGTTGATGGAACATTTTTATTGGTTATTAAGCCTCTAAGGTTGTTTGGTTTTTCTTAAACATGCCTGCAAAACATCCAGCCAGTAACAAGTTCAAAGTCACCTTGGATCTTATAGAAGTCATTATTTTTATAGCTATACAGAAGAAAGGGGAGGAAAAGACTCAAAGAAGAAAACAAACAATTTCATGAACTCACCGAAAGAAAATGTTTATATCGTTAAAGTATATATATTTGAGGGAAAAAAAGTAACCTTCACTTGAAGTTGAAAATAATGTGGACAATTATCCCAATGATTCGGATTCATCAACAAATGCTGAACAAGGATAGTCAATTGTGGCTTACTGTTTACTGCATTGAATATAGCAATTTCATTTTGGGGAAATTTTACTTCACTTTAGATCATATGTGTCAAAGTGGCGGCCCGGGGGCCAAATCTGGCCCACCGCATCATTTTGTGTGGCCCAGGAAAGTAAATCATGAGTGCCGACATTCTGTTTTAAGATCAAATTAAAATGAATAGAATAGATATATAATACATTTCCTGATTTTCTCCCTTTTAAATCAATAATTGTCATTTTTTAATCAATTTTTTTCCTGCGTTTTTAGTTCAAAAATAGTTTTGTAAAATCTAAAAATATATTTTAAAAAATCTACAATAAACATTGTTTTGGATCTATAAAAAACTGAATATTCAGGGATTTTAATCGAGTTCTTTTAATCCATTTAATAAAAAAATCTAAATATTATATCTAAAATTGTCTGGCACACATGAAATCAAGTTGACGTTAACGCAGCCCGCGAACCAACCCGAGTCTAACACCCCTAACCCTAACCCTTTAGAAAGTGCTTACCATTATGAGATGAAATTATACGAGGGTCAGAAATACAAACACCGACATTCACATTTAAAACATTGTTCCTGTTCCATACACTTAATTTTCTAATTTATGTTAAATAGAAAACTTTGAACTGATTGCCATGCACTGCGTTTTTCCTTATCTTAAAATGTGTCTTTTTTTTCTTTCTAAATACAAACACTAAGTGACAAGATGGTTACTCTCTCTGCACACTGACAGTTCATCCCAGACTAGGAAAAACGTCAAAAATGTTTAGTCACAGCTGAGTAGAGTTAATTACTGTCCTCTAGGCTGCCTCACAACTCAGTGCCACTAATGGTCTTGAGCTACAGATAAAATTCCATTTAAAGGAATCTTGAAGCCACAAGATCTGATTTGGACAATCTGAAATATTTACTTGGATGTAATTAAAGTAACAATGCTCATCACCAACTTGTGCCCATAAATAACTAATTGCCCTCAATAGAAAAATCAGTAAGACAAGCAGGCTGTTTTGAATAGAACTGACCCATGAATTTATTTTTATGGGAAATTATGGTTTTATGATGGATTAATTACAATTGTTGATGACCACTCGGTAGAGCAAAACTGAAAATAACCTTATACATTTCACTTTCTCTTGCAGAGACAACCTAAATATAATTGGTTACATAGTTGGAGCTGAAGTTCATGGGGTTCAGTTCTTCTGCCTCATAGACCAATGAAATAATAGGCACATGCCAGTCCTGCTCACTGAGACGTTTGAATGGCAATCGACACAAATATATGACAGTAAGTCAGACATACAAATGGGAAAATAGAGAAGTAACTCCAAAAAATAGCACTCACAACTTAAAATTCGGTATACAACTAACACTGACTGTGACCCATAGATACAGACTTGTCCATCAACTTTTTATTATTAATAAATTCATAATAATACTTGAATTAGTAGTAATTAGGATATTTATTAAGAAATAATCATTCATTCAGATTGTCCAATCAGCCTACCATGCATTTTTTTGGAATGTTGAAGGAAACCAGAATACCCAAGGAAAACCCACGCCAGTATTAAGACATTACCGTATTTTCACGACTATAAGGCGCACTTGAAAGTCTTAAATTTTCTCCAATCATTCTTCCATCATATAGCTCCTCCCCCACTGCAAGATTTTATACAAAAAAAATCCAAAATATCAACAATGGCTGGCTCTAGAGGTGACTGTGTAGTGAGTGCTTCATACCTGAAAATCAATAGCAATTACCGTATTTTCACGACTATAAGGCGCACTTGAAAGTCTTAAATTTTCTCCTAAATAGACAGTGCGCCTTATAATACAGTGCGCCTCATAATACAGTGCACCTTATAATACAGTGCGCCTCATAATACAGTGCGCCTTATATATGGAAAAATGTCATTGATTGAGGTGCGCCTTATAATGTGGTGCGCCTTATAGTCGTGAAAATACGGTAAGTTAAATCAAATTAATTAAATTTTATTTAAATGTCACAATATTCCCTCTGCCAATTCCAACCAACCCTGACTGAGACTATTGATAACTTCACTGACAGTTCGAGACAGTCAATCGAACCCACTGACACTTGTTGGCTTATTGGCTAATTTTACTAACTAAACCAGTCAGCGCCCTCCCTTTCTGTCAAGCAGCTGCCTTGAACACTTTGACAGACGCATCATGCCCAGTCTTTCTCCTTCCCTCTTTCATGTGCAATCTAATACATGTAGGCTATTCGACATATGATTCACAAGCAATTATTTTGCCTGCATGCTATCGTTGTATTGTCAAACAAAACAAAACAAAACCAAAAATTCTCCCATAGTCGCAAAATCTTGGGATATTTTATCCGACTCTGCGGCATGAAGGAGCCACTTTAGATCACTTTACACCAAAATTGACGCCATAGCTATTGAACTGATTTTGGAAAATGACTTGGTATCACTTGCATTTTATATGAAGCTCCTTTACTTTCACTAAGAATGTAATATAATGTATATAAACTTAAACAATTATTGGTGCCTCATTTTACATAAGTATAGCCCTCAGCTATAATGTTACATATTTGTCTATAAATGTTCATTAACATGATTTTAAATATGTCCAATCTTACATATTTACATATAAATCTTCATTAAAATTATTATAAATATGTCCAATCTTACATATTTACATATAAATCTTCATTAAAAATTAATATAAATATGTCCAATCTTACATATTTACATATAAATGTTAAATAACATCAATATAAATATGTCCAATCTTACATATTTACATATAAATGCTCATTAACATGAATACAAATATATCCAATAACATTTTCTGTCTATCATTAAACAAATCAAACTCAAACCATGTGTAAAAAAAAAAAACACTTGCAAAAAATATGACCTCAGTACACAAACCCAGTGCGACTTAATCTATCAATTAATTGTTTTACTGTTGTACACATCACTCCTCCCTTGCTGTACCCTATGTTTTCGCCACAGCCCCCCTTCCACTTTCCACACACTGTTAAATGTCCTTCTCCACTGCCTCCCACCACCCCCCTACCTCATCTCCCTCAAGTTGTAACCTGAATTCAGTTGCGCAGTAGACCAATCGATTACAGGGAGTACTTTTTTTCCCCCATCTGGCAATTTCCCTGTGAGGAAAGGGGATATAATGTGAGCTAACAGTGTGGAAAATCAATGCTCCACTGGCATACAATAACTAGGAACCTGGTTGGCAGTAGCACTGGGCTCCCACAAGCCAGTTGGAGAGATAAGCCACCCTGCCTCGACCGTCCAGGGTCCCCTGCTGACCTATGCTTTATTCACCAAATCCGCTTTGATTCATAAATTTACTGCTGAATGAGTCAGTACACACACCTAAAGAGAGGGATTCACAGTCTTTGCATGCAGTAATGCCACCAGGGACTACTTCATTTAACAGAATGTTACATATGAAATAGTTGCAACATATTCAGCTTGATTTTACCTTTGAGATATGTTAAGTAGTGAACTTTGAGTACCCATTTGATCATTATTAGAGATAGAGTATGCAATGATAAGCAAATAGCTTTATAAAACAACTACATACTACTGATTTTTGTTTGTTTGTTAGTTAATTAACAACATACAAAAGCACCCATAATAAATACCATATTTTCACGACTATAAGGCGCACCGCGTTATAAGGCGCACCCTCAATGAATGACATTTTTTCCATATATACGGCACACTGCATTATAAGGTGCACTGCATTATAAGGCACACTGCATTATAAGGCGCACTGTATTATAAGGCGTACTGTATTATAAGGCGCACTGTTTGTCTATTTTGGAGAAAATTTAAGACTTTTAAGTGCGCCTTATAGTCGTGAAAATACGGTAATCAATTTTGACTTCCAGGTATGAAGCACTCACTACACAGTCACCTCTAGAGCCAGCCATTGTTGATGTTTTGGATTTTTTTTGTATAAAATTTTGCAGTGGGGGAGGAGCTATATGATGGAAGATTTTGTAAACTAAGATGGCATCTGCATATTATTAGTATTGTTCCAGTTCAGGCGTTTGTGTTTTTTTAATATCCGACAGTGGTGGTTTTTCATTTTTGGTTTTCTGTTTTTTCCATATGTATTATTAGGCGCACTGTATTATAAGGCGCACTGTCTATTTTGGAGAAAATTTAAGACTTTTAGGTGCGCCTTATAGTCTTGTAAATACGGTATATACCATTTGGCAGGTGACTGGTGGGTTCAGTCCTGTATATATGATAAACCTGATTATAATTTTCTTTAAAAAGAAATGTTCCCTGTTGTTTTTTATTTGATGACATGATTGCCAAATGTGTACTGGTTTCACATTCCTTTATCTAGTATACAACTTTATTGAGTCTCCGCCCACCTTGTTAGGCCTTTGCATTTTAACAAAAACAACAATTTTGCACAAACATGATGCAAGGAAAAAGGTTGAAAACAAGTTTCATTCTTGATGTATTGTTTTTGATTAAACACACTTATCTAAAAGATCAGATATCATCTTAGTATAATTGCAAACCAAGAAACAAAGCAGTGAGATTAGGGCAAGGGTTTCAGACTCGGGTTGGTTTGCAGGCCGCGTTTTATGTGGGCCGGACCATTTTAGATATAATATATAGATTTTTTTTTTAATAAATTGATTAAAAGAACTGGATTAAAAGTCCTGAATATTCAATTTTTATAGATCTAGAACAATTTATTTGACCTTTTTTATAAATTTTTAGATTTTACAAAATTATTTTTGAACTAAAACACAGAAAAAAATATTAAAAAATTACAATTATTGATACATTTATACTTTTCATTTTAATTTGATCCTAAAACAGAAAGTCGGCATTTTCCCGGGCCACACAAAATGATGCGGTGGGCCAAATTTGGCCCCCGGCCCGCCACTTTGACACCTGTGGATTAGGGTGTGCTCCACTCGACATCTAAAATTCTAATTTTAACTGAAACATTACTAAAAATCAAACTAAATATATTATATTATGGCATTCTTTGGTTGCTTCTAAAACAGAAATGTATAGAATCCTAATCAAACCCAGAAGCTTGTAACACATCACTTCAAGTGAGCACAAAAACGTGAAGAACACCCATCACACGCTACAGGACAAGTGTGAAAGAAGTTGGAGAAGCAAGAATAACCTAGTTGACACATTTCACAACAGTACTGACACACAGATGCTACAGAGCAGTAATACTCCATAGCTCCTTCCAAATACACCCCAAAATAGTTGCTAGCCACTAGGCACAATAAAACAAACAAGCACCCACAATCACACCACCACCACCGAGTGGGAATCGAAAGCAGACCACTTGCACCAAGGTCAGGCTAGGGGAACCACTGCGCCATCGGTTGGCTCTAAAGTGTTAATAAATAAATAACAAGGAATAGTCGCTTGCTGTATAAGGGTTTAAGGTTTTCAGTGCCAACTTTGTTATAACTCTACACCAGACAAGACTAGGCAAACTATGGCCCGCGGGCCACAAATGGCCCGTTAGGCTTTTTAATCCGGCCAACCAACGTTGTCCAAATATATTTTTTTCCCAAGATGGCGCCGTCACGCGGAAGCCAGTGGCAGTAGCTCTGTCCACTTTTATTTGTTTTTTGTGTTTTACAGCCCCTCTATCTTTTTTTAAATGACATTTTAATATTTCCCAATACATTCCTTTTTACTTTACTTTGTACTTTATACTTTTTACCTTACTGATGAGTGATGAGTATGTCAATACTTTAATCCTTTTTCTGTTTATGTTTCATATGTACTGTTAACGGATGCACTTTTTTATATGCATCGTATCTTGTGCTGACCCGGCCCATCTGTCAAATTTTTAAAGTCAATGTGGCCCCCGGGCCGAAAGGTTTGCCCTCCCCTGCTCTACACTGTAGTGACCAATGTCCATGAAAGGGTTAAAATCCTTGCACAAAACAGATAATAGCGGGGAATAATGAAGTGAGCTGCTGCTATCTTCATTAAGGCAGCTAGGATGCTATTGAGAAGCACCAGTCACAGAGAGCCTTGCCAATTACACTTTGCACGATTCCACCCTAAAATTAGGATGAGCCAAGAAGGAAAATCGTTGCTGGCACGATTCAGGTCCTAATTATCCATTGAACAAATAGTGGGGGTTCATCAACATTGTGTTGTTAATCCACACATGGACGCAGCAAAAGAAAGAGCACCGACAGCTTTTTGGCGTGTAAAATACTAAGCGTGGGCCACTTTCTTGTAAGAAATACATATAAAAAATAAAAAATAAACACTTACATAAATGCGGCCTACTTGATTGTGATAGAAAAACATAGAAATTCAGCCATTACTGATGACAAACAGGGTTGTCTACAAGAAACCTTCAATTGTGTTATCATGTTTGAAGAGCGCAACTTGAACCATGAGATAGTCACTGAACCCAACGGATACCCCCCCCACCCCCCCCCCCCACACACACACATACACACACAACATGGAACAATTTTGACTTTAAAAGAAACTTTAGATATGTAGTGCATCTGCAAAATTTGACTTTATATGGAATAGCAGTGAAATAGCATTACCATAAGCTTGGTGCAATGCATGCATAATAGATTGTTGTTTTCACTCTGCATATGGTAGGAGCTGGATTCGCTTCAAAGTGCACCAAATTTGCATGATTCGATGTGAGGGATTCTGGGATTAGAGAATACTACCACTCTATCCCACCACCCCACCCTTCAGCCATAGAAAGGTATCACATTCCCACAGATGGAAGAGAACATTGGGAAAATATTGCTATTGTAATACAAAAGAGCAAAATGGGTGCGGGGAAATTATAGATATAGCCAAAAGTTTTGTCAGGTTCATTCAAAAACATTTTTAATGAAACTGGCAAACAAGAGAGTTTTTTTTAAAGGATTTTTATTTCATTTGAGTTTGAGAATTGGGTTTTAAGATAGAAAAAAATATTTCTTCTTTTATGTTAGTATTTGAAAAGTGTAAAAGGATAATAACTAGTTTTGCTACTAAATTATAGTAGGTTACATTAACTTGACAAGTTGTAAAATATGTATCCTGCAGTGTTTTTGTCATTGCCATGAAGAATATAGACCACTTAGATTAGTGGTTTAAAGTATTATGATTAGTCTAAAGTCACTAAAATTATCACTCAAAAAGGTTCACGATAAGATGTTGCTAAAATCATTTGTAATTAAAACAAGTAATATATATGTATGTGCCTTTTTAAAAAAAATAAATGTATAGTAATTGTCTGCAAAAAAATAAATGCCATTTAAATATTAATCAGAAAGATAATATCCACCAAGTTTCTCCTCCGATTACATGATCAGCAACCCTGGGCAAAGATCCAGAGCCACTTTCAAGTGACAGCCTTAGTCCAGCATTTGGACTGCACTGTCTAAAACACTATCTTAGACGAACATGCATATCTCCATGGGTGTCGTGCTTTTGCTATCAAGGTGAAGCAAAAAAGGTGAGGAGAGCTTCTTTGAGTGTTTAACATTGGCCTCGTGCCAAAGCACTCAAGTCAGTAGAACAGTCAAAACTCACATTTGGTGTTCAGGGGAAAATACGACTTGAGACAAAAAAAACTGTACTCAAAAATATACTTGGGTATGGAAGGAGGAGGTACTCGGACGTTTGGTCACCGGTCTTTTGGCCACGGTCAAATGTACTTTGATATTAAACAGTACTTGGATATTAAACTCTCTCTCTCTTAGATATTAAACTCTCTCTCTTAGGTATTAAACTCTCTCTCTCTTAGATATTAAACTCTCTCTCTCTTTCAACAGTAAACTCTGTCACCATCTGACCGGCAACTAAAAAGACCGGGGACCAAAAAGACCGGCGACCAAAAGACCGGCGACCAAAAGACCGGCGACCAAAAGACAGGCGACCAAAAGACCGGCGACCAAAAGACCGGCGACCAAAAGACCGGCGACCAAAAGACCGGCGACCAAAAGACCGGCGACCAAAAGACCGGCGACCAAAAGACCGGCGACCAAAAGACCGGCGACCAAAAGACCGGCGACCAAAAGACCGGCGACCAAAAGACCGGCGACCAAAAGACTGGCGACCAAGCGACCGGTCACGGAAGGGGGATAGTCTTGCATATTTTGCAAAGGAAAAATGCATATCTCATCTTGGACTAAACTAGCATGATATAAAAATAGTGTGTATGAGAAAATTACAAAGAAAAGACATTCCAAACTGCTGTATTCATAACAAAAATATTATGGTTTGGGGAGAAGGGGGGGGGGTGACTTCCTACAACATCTGCAAAAAAATGCCTGTTTGATGCTTGTTGGTATTTGGCATTGTGAAAATTCAGCATGGTGCATTATTGCAAACTCAAGATGCACATGCCTCAGCTAAATGGGGGTTTTCACAGCAGTATATGCAAATTGTATGTCAGTGCTGAGCTTTCTCTCTATAACATTGGATAACCTGATTATAATTTAGATCAGGATGTCCATCTGTTAAGTGAACACCCACACAAACCATGCATAAAAAGGAAGAATAAAAGGCAGCCACGTGTTTCTAACCCAACTTCCTGAGAAACATTGATAGAGATGACAAAAAGAGGCTTTTATGTATGCATGACAAGAGCAGTATTCCTCTCAATTCTAGTTCAATTTTGTCCAAAACAGAATGAGAAACACTTTAAAGCTCATTGAGCCCAAGATTGTCACTTTGGATGAGTAATAACAGCAACACAAAAAAATAATAAAGCCATATATAATAACAATATCAGTGTATAATAACTTTTGCATGACAACCATCCTATTCCCAAATATTCATAGGGACCAGAAAAGTAGATTTAATGTTAAATTAATAATATATATAAGCTGTAATTGTTTTGAGGAGTCTGTAGACGTGTAAATGTCTAGCACAGTGGTGGGCAAACCTTTCGGCCCGGGGGCCTCATTGACTTTAAAAATTTGACAGACGGGCCGGGTCAGCACAAGATACAATACATATAAAAAAGTGCATCCGTTAACAGTACATATGAAACATTAACAGAAAAAAAGGACTAAAGAATTAACATACTCATCACTCATCAATAAAATAAAAAGTATAAAGTACGAAGTCCAGTCAAAAGGAATGTATTAAGAAATATTAAAATGTAATTCATAAAAAAATAGAGGGGCTGTAAAACAACAAATAAGAGTGGACAGAGCTACTGCCACTGGCTTCCGCGTAATGGCGCCATCTTGGAAAAAACAATTATTTGGACAACGTCGGCGGGCCGGATTACAACGCCTAACGGGCCAGATGTGGCCCGCGGGCCGTAGTTTGCCCATCTATGTTCTAGCTACGCATATTTTTGCACATCGGAAAAAAAATGGATCAGAAATGTTGTGACAAGACTATTGAGGTTCTAAATATTATACTCATAGTATTTTTTTCCAAATTTGAAGTTGCCTTGTTTTGAGCTACAATATATTTTCAAGGAAATGCTGATTTAAAATGAATTATCTCATATACTTTGAATCAGAAAAAAAATCCTTTAAGGAGCTCTTTCATCATTCATCTTATGTATAATAAGCATGATATGAAATAAATACAAAGCTTTTTTCATGGTTGACTGAACCTTTTTGGGGGGCGGTAGGGGGGTTAATTAAACCTATTGCCATGTCTACTGTTGACGTATGCCTTTTCTAGTCCAAAGTCATCAAATCCCTACTGATTAAATTCTCCTATATTTGACAAAATGTAATAAAATGCAAGATATTAAAGTAAAAGCTGATGAAATAGTGGCTGACTGTCAGTCAAACATGCAGAAATGTATTGTGAATACACCCCCCTTTTTACTCTCGATTGCCTTTCTTGTGTGTTAGTGACTGTTTAAAAACAGATCAGGTTTCCGGGGGCGACTAGAGGGAGTAGATGATACTTAATCAGCTAATTACCACAACAAGATATCTTTTCAATAACAGTAATCCTATCATGTTTAATTCTAAATAATTAAATAGTCGTTTTATGATCATTCCAAGAACCTGCAATTTACATCAACATTTAAAGAATAACAACATGTTCCTATGAAATAATATGTCAGAATTAGGTGACCCTTTGTGTATCTTTACAGTTATGTTAATGGAACACTAGCAAGGGGGAAAAAAGGGTCTCTGTTGTTGCTATGGCGATTCAGGACCACCCTATTGGTGGACAAAGCCAGAACAACACTCATGTCGAGCGCTTACTCCAGTGATTTGTGTTCAATGCTTCTCACTTGGGAGAGTTCTTTCATTTGTTAAAGAAGGTTTCATTTTGCCAATAATGAGTAGTAATCATGTGCTCAAGGAAAATTAAATTGGCTTGATGTCGATGGGTACTACTGGCAGGTTATTGATACAAAAACTCTGGGCATGTGAGGAGTTCAGCGAGGCAATGGAAAACGACTTCAATTAATTTTGATTCTCTATTTGGCATTGCAGTGCATTACTAACACAACATATAGTGGGGATGGAAAGGCTGTTGACCTCGACTCAGGATGTTGGGAGTTGGTAGGCCCAATACTTTGAAGACCTCCTCAACTACGCCTACAAGCCTAAACGTGAAGAAGCAGAGCCGAGGGCAGAGATGGGCAAACTACGGCCTGTGGGCCATTTAAAGCCCGCCCGGCTTTTTAATCCGGACCGCCGACGTTGTCCAAATAATGTTTTTCTTTTCCCCAAGATGGCGCCGTCCCGCGGAAGCCAGTGGCAGTAGCTCTGTCCACTCTTATTTGTTTCTTGTGTTTTACAGACCCTCCATTTTTTTTAATAGCATTTTAATATTTCTTAATACATTCCTTTTTACTTTATTTTGTACTTTATACTTTTTACTTTAATGATCAGTGGTGAGTATGTTGATACTTTAGTCCTTTTTTTCTGTTTATATTTCATATGTACTGTTAACGGATGCACTTTTTTATATGTATCGTATCTTGTGCTGACCCTGTCAAATTGTTAAAGTCAATGTGGCCCCCGGGCCGAAAAGTTTGCCCACCCCTGGCCTAGTGACTTTGGTGCGGGTTCTCCTATCTCTGGAGTTGAAGTTACTATTGTAGCTAAATTAAAAAAAAGTACATATATATATACTCATCTTATACTGCCATGCAGTTATTCAAATCAAGGTGCTTTATTATCGTGCTGGGAAAAAAAAACAATAATTCAGAATAAAATTAAATGGACTAGATGTTTTTTCTATGGATGGTCCTTAGGACAAAATGACAAAATTACCTTAAATCTTACATTTGGTCGGTAGAAAATTAGGGTAATGCAAAAGAAATATAAGTCACCATTTTCCAGCTTTTTTGCATTTAATTTTGACAAACTCAAAGGCTGAAGCCATAACCAGTCCCCTCTGTAATGAAGGAGAGGGCCGGGCCAGTCTATACTGTGGCTGCAGGTCATTGTTGGCCTACAGATGAACTAAGTGACAATAATTGAGTTAAGAGGGGAAACAAATGATGTCATGAGTGCATGAAGTGGAAAGAGTCGACTGATTTATTTTCCAAAACAATACATGCCAGAGCAAATCAGTTTTATCGGGAGGTGGGGTTTAGTTTTGCTTGACTAAAATTTATCGCTGAGATACACTGAGGACTACTACACGCAAGAAGTCATCTATGGCTATAAATCATGGACTTAAAAACAGGTACTGAAATCAAGATCCTCCCTCAAACATATTCAAAGAAACAATGAACGAGATCCACCCTTAAAAAGTTAGGCTTCAATAACAGTATATTCATAAGGTCAAACAGTTGAACTTGTTGAAAAGTAGCTCCAACATAAGAACATTATATATAGACATATGTTACATTATATATAGACATAGGTTTTTGTGAAAAAGGACTTTAAAAACGTTTGCTGAATTATGTGAACCTCTCTTTATATATATATATATATATATATATATATATATATATATATATATATATATATATATATATATATATATATATATATATATATATATATATATATATATATATATATATATATATATATATATATATATATATATGTATATATGTATACGTGTATGTATGTGTGTATATATATATATATATATATATATATATATATAATCTTTTTTTATTTTTTTTACACAGAAAGATTTGCACAATTCAGCACAAGTTCTAAAGTCCTTTTTCACAAAAACATATGTCTGAGCATTGGTATAATGTCTCTCCACATGAGTTGGTACCCCATTCGTGTTATTCATTAGCCCATCTATGGCCTTTTATAATATTTGTTAGCTCAACTAAGCAATTTTATATTTCAAAGTGCCACGGTAGGAATACAAGAAACGTAAAATGGAAAGCAAAGTACGTTTCAAATCAAAGGGAAGGCTTTTTTTATTTCATGTTATTATCTATGGATGGTTTATCTTAAAACTTGCATGACACTCGGAAGATGTCAATCTAACCAGAGCTCATAATCTACTTAGGTAAAACAACAGTGTATGAAGTCAAATGCGTTCCACTCTCAATTGTTCTCTTCACTGCAGAAGCTGCACTTTCAGATCACTTTAAAACTTAATCAAATCACTACTCCATTCCCTTTAAAAAAAGAATAAAAACACGTCTGTCCCAGGTTTTATTTGACTGGCGGGCTCACTTTAAAAACTTTCCCCTCTTTGTAGGTGTGTTGTTCTATTCAACATGACTCATAATCCTCTATGACTCATTTGGTTATTATACCAGTATGGTGACAGTGCTGACAAAGTTAGAGAGTCCTCTTTTTATTCTGTTCTGAAGACTTTTTATTAAAAAAAAGAGGGGAGATCCTTAAACTCTGCTCCAAAAACCCAGCTTATCTCCCAAAAAAAAAGGCTGATATGAATACTGCGTAGGATAAACTAGACAGTCTGTTAAATATGCACTTAACTGCAACAAGAAATACTCTCAGTGAAACTAGCTTAAAGGGATATGGTAGCTTTAGATATCACAGCCAATGATGCGCCGTGAACACAGTCACTGCCTCAGGCCAACACAGTGACTAATGCATTTAGCTGAGATTAAAAAGCCTATATATTTTATGTGAAAGCTAG
Organism: Stigmatopora nigra; assembly: GCF_051989575.1. Classification (NCBI taxonomy): domain Eukaryota; kingdom Metazoa; phylum Chordata; class Actinopteri; order Syngnathiformes; family Syngnathidae; genus Stigmatopora; species Stigmatopora nigra. Next base: position 5,953,001 of record NC_135508.1, on the reverse strand, counting down.
TCATGTTTTACAAGAAAGAAAAAAAAAGGATAGTGCTGAACTTCCTTTGACTGGAGAACCTGTTATATAAAATTATCAAAGCCGACTTTCCAAAACATCTAAAAAGTTGATCAGATAAAAAAGTACAATTTCTGTTCATGGTGGGAACTCTATGTTTGCTCGTTACTGTGGAATATTGCTATTGTGGCCTATTAGAGCGAAAGAATGTCGAAAATGAGAGTTTGAATTTAAGAAAACGTGGCCAGAGGGACACATACGTATATTATTAATGTGTACTACATTTGGATATGTATCTGTAATACAGAACATATTAAAATAAAAGTAACAGCCTGTGTGCCTTTGCACTTTTTTTTTGAATAGCACCGGGAAATTGTTTCTGGGTCATAAAAAGGGAGAAAAGCATTAGAGATATTTTCCAATTTGAAATGGACGTAAACAAAGTGTTCTGAACATGCACAATAATGGAAAAGAAAGCCCAGTGAAAGTACCAGTTAGTGTCTCAAGGCTAAATTTACTGCATACATAAAATAATGATGGCATTTCACATATATATTTTTTTTAAATGAGCAACACTGGTATGAATATTAACTTGAAGTAATTTCCGATAACACGTACAGCGCCAATGCAAACAATGTTCACGTCGCATTTGAACAAGCTTATTGGCACGGTATTTTCAGGTCAATGGATTTCATTAGATGTAATGGGATGGGGCGAGGCTGGGGTGAATTGTGTGAATTATGAATGAAGAACTACTCTGTGGGTAATGCAGATTATGCAGACTTGCTTTCCTCATTGCAACCTTTCAACACAGTTTCACAATTTTAACTCTGTTACTATTTTACAAAGAGATATGAAAAGTCATCATTTTAGGTGGAGGCTATCTTAAGACAAGGATGTACCTTCAGAGCACAAAAACCTCAACAACTTTGTGTTTAAATTATGTATGGGACATATAGCCCAACAACAATAAACACACTATGCACAATTCCAGTCTAAGAAATGCATGTGATTATTATTTGCACATATGGTTTTTGATACATTGCATTTGTTGTCTGATGACATTCTTTCAAACGCTTCCTTTTTGAAAAAGAGGAGCCAAAACAACATGAAAAAAATTCTCTTTCAAAAAGTATGGAGCATGTTTTTGTCATAAAATAAAGCCCCCGCGGGAGTAACAAATACAAATATAAACTTGTCATCATTATCACAATCGTCCTCATCTAAGCTGCTCAACATTTAAAATAATTTTAACTGCTAAACCACACTTTAGCAAAACTATGCCTTCAAAGAATCCCAATTGGTTCATAATTTTTGACGTTCCGCTGCTACATCATTTTTAAACTTGACATGAGTTGGAGCCTAATACTTTACAAGGTTGGTGGTTTGGCATGAAGTGAAATAGCCTTTGCATAGTGTCTGATGTAAAGTAGACATATGGATCTGTCCTCTTTTTGGACCTGTTCCAAAATGGAATGGGTTTGCATTGGCCATGTTCCCCTAGGAAAGGCATATTTGCATAACTTGGCCAAGAGTCAGAAAAAAACATACAATCCACACAGAAAAGTTAAGCACCTTTGCTTCTGGTAATAATCAAGACATCATTTTCTTGTGTGCTTTCGTTTCAAGTTCAACACAGTGGAGGAGTGGTTAGCAGGTATGACTTCCACTTAGAGATTAAGCTTCAATGCCAGGCTCTTGCGGTGCTCGGACATCTCTTTTGGTCGCAGGCCAAATGGTGAAAGAGTTTACTGTTGAAACCAGCTCTCGAGATTATATTCATGAGAGAGACAGTTAAATATCTAAGTACTGTTTAATATCCAAGTACATTTGACCGGCGAACAAAAGACCGGTGACCAAACGTCCGGCGACCAAACGTCCGGGCGACCAAACGTCTGGCGACCAAACGTCCGGGCGACCAAACGTCCGGGCGACCAAACTTCCGGGCGACCCAACGTCCGGGCGACCAAACGTCCGGGCGACCAAACGTCCGGGCGACCAAACGTCCGGGCGACCAAACGTCCGGGCGACTAAACGTCCGGCCGACCAAACGTCCGGGCGACCAAACATTTGGGCGACTAAACGTCCGGGCGACCAAACGTCCGGGCGACCAAACGTCCGGGCGACTAAACGTCCGGGCGACCAAACGACCGGGCGACCAAACGTCCGGGCGACTAAACGTCCGGGCGACCAAACGTCCGGGCGACCAAACGTCCGGGCGACCAAACGTCCGGGCGACCAAACGTCCTGGCGACCAAACGTCCCGGTGACCAAACATCCCGGTGACCAAACGTCCGGTCACAGGCTCTGGCCTACCCGTCTAGCATGTTATCCCTGTGCATGTGTGGGTTTTTTCTGTCTCCGGTATGATAGGCTGAATGGATACTCTAACTTCTCTATAGGATGTGATTGTGAATGTTTGTAGGCTTCTATAAACCTCACAATTGGCTAGCAAAGATATTTGAGATAGGTTCCTGCACCACTGAGATTCATGAGGATAAGCGCTACAAAAAATGAATGAACAGACACATAGCATGATTGAGGCTTAGATACAGATTGAGTGCAGTGGATTACAAAAAAAATGGAAAATATGCTGCAAAAAACATATATAAAGACATGTAAAAATGCAAACTATGCCACAAAAACATAACATACAGTAGCTAGTAAGACTTTAAGCTTTGTTCTTACTGAATGAAACAAATGATGACAACAACAGTAATGAGTAGTAATGTAACAGTAGCTAGTAAGACTTTAAGCTTTGTTCTTACTGAATGAAACAAATGATGACAACAACAGTAAAAAACTAATAAGAAAATTTAATTGACTAGTCCTAAATTTCTGCATGTTTATTTGCGATTTTCTTTTTTAGGATGACTTCCCCCCTCATTTTAATACTCCATAAATAAAACAGAGTTAATCCAAAGTTTTATTGTGATGACAGCTTATCAAAGAAAAAGGATTAGACTTATCGCCATTGTTTCCTATTGGGTAAATCTTGTAATCATATCCAATAGATAGCCATTTTCTCTGCATTTTTTGTTGCTGGCTGCTGGTGACTTGGTTCGTAAGGACCAAATTATGAATGATAAAGTCAATGTTTTAATGCCCCTTCATTATTCCCATAATATAATAATATTAGACCACATTAGTTAAAGCATTCAATGCAGGTTCCTCAGTATTGTTAAAAAATGAATGCTTCTTTTATTAGAATTTCTAAAATGACTATATCAGCGTCCCTCTTATTTATTGTAAATCAAGTCCATCTATGATATGCACCAATATCTGTAGTCATGATTATAAGAATGTGTCAGTGAGCAGCCACCTGAGCAGGACCTTGATAAGAAATATTGGAAAGCTTGAGTCTTATCCTGGATACTGTTTCCTCTTTGCCTTGATGGAGGAGGAGAGAGACTAAGAGGAAAAAGAGAGAGAGAGAGGGAAAGGAGGGTTATGGAAAAGAGAAATGAGGTTGAGCTCTGATGAGGATGAATAGTGAAGAGAGGAAAAGGAGGAGGAGGAGGGTGGGCTAAGAATGAAAGGGGGGAAGGGACTATAAGGAAGGGAAGGTGTATTGAGAGAATGGCTGATGGAAGAGGTCTAACTCTAGCATAAAAGTAAATTCAAATGCATTATTCATGGCACTGTGTGTCGAAATATCATTTACGTGTGCTGTGTTGACTCATGGCTCGTAAAATGAGAAGGACATGAAAAGAAAGAAAAGGGAAAGAAGGAAATAAACAACCTTTTTTCCCATTGCCGGGAGAAAATCAAAATGGAGACCTGCTGTGCTCCAGCTCAACTTATTAGGTATCAATTATTTCTTGCAGTTTAGGTGAATTTTCTTTAAATATAAGCAAGTGGGAAAAGGCAGAACTTTGCATTTCTAACTTTGCAGGTTTAAAAAAGAGGAGGGGATGTTTGGTGAATAATATCTTAAAATAATCTTAATAGAACATAAATATATTTAGAAGGGGAAGCAATCCAGTGCATGATATGTTTTTGAGTTATATAAGTTATAACTTTAGGGAGGCACTGGTATGGTTTGAGAGAAATAATTACACGTGGCCTGATAAGTGCTTTGAGGAAAGTTGATTTTTTTTACCTGCATAATGAAGGTTGTCACAATGGTACTGTACTTGCATCAAGTCTGCAGCATTTCCTTTTCCTTTAGTAGATTCCTTACATTGTCACCACAGCGGCTCCTATTGGAGAACAGGAGAAAGGCATTTATTGCGTTTGCAGTAATTATATTCATGTACATTCTAGGAGAAAGATTGTAAAAAATGGCTATTAGAGAGAGAGATGAATAAAATCATCTAAAAAACTGGAAAAATAATGTCAAAATTATCATAAGAGATACTTTGGCATGTCTTGAAATTTGACATGCTGTATTATTTTAAAATGTTGGCTTTTACATATTCTACTGTAGACATACTGTGTACAACAAGGGTGTCAGAGTTGCGGTGGTTCGCGGGCCATTTTAACGTCAACTCGATTTTATGTGGGCCGGACCATTTTAGATAATATTTTCTTTTATAAATGAATTAAAAGAACTGGGTCAAAAGCCCCAACTATTCAATTTTTTTATAGATCAAAAATAATGTTTATTTGAGCTTTTCTTTCGTAGTAAAGAAAAATCTCTTTTAGTCATTATGTTCCATATTATAGTAGAAAACAGAAATATTTGTATATATTTTTAGATTTTACAAAATGATTTTTGAACTAAAAACATAGAAAAATGATTTAAAAATTACAATTATTGATTTAAAAGGGGAAAATCAGGAAATATAATATACATCTATAATCTTCATTTTAATTTGATCCTAAAACAGAAAGTCGGCACTCATCATTTACTCTTCCCGGGCCACACAAAATGATGCGGCGGACCAGATTTGGCCCCCGGGCCGCCACTTTGACACCTGTAGTCTACAAGATTACCCATCTGCTTGCTCCAAACTGACTCCAATTCACCGACATTTTTACTGCAAGTAGTTATATTTTTTTTCCACAGTAATATAAATGCATTCAAAAACTGAAAATCAACAAACTTGGTCAGATGTATTTTGCCCCTCAATAGGTCACCTGTAAGATCTACCTTGACACCTCCCTTTTATCAAATGAAAAAGTCTTTAGTGGCTCTGAATAAGCAGTGACAAAATATACAACAATGTCAACAACTTGCATCAAAATATATATATATATATATATATATACAATTTCATCAGAAATGTCCACATACGATATTCTTCTCCATTGACTCCATGAAGGAAAAGTTCTATTTTGTAATTTATAACAGCAGTAGCAAGCATCATCACAGAATCACTTCATCTTCTCCCTTTTATTACACCACATTTGTTTTCATTTTCCCTCCCAAGGCTCCCGACTGCCTGAATATATCACAGATCTCCCACGGGGGCGACAAGGCCAGCTTTACCACCACGGGGAGAGACAATTGGATGACGGGAGAAGGGGATTTCAGAGCATGCTTCATCATTAGAAGCATTAGCATTATCTTGACTTCAAAAAACATTATAGCAGGATTACCATTACTCTTTGTATTAACAGAATTAGGAGACATATTGCTAGGGCATCGGTCAAATTGATTGGTCAGAATGGCAAACATGTTAAAGTGATGAATAGAAAGATTAAAAACGTCAAGCTATACAGGAGGAAGGAAGCTTTTCTATAAAGTTACAAGAAGAAAATACATTACATCTTTCTATACCTAATATCGTTTCTCTTTTTCAAATCTTGCTGTCAGATATTATTTGGTTGATTTAGACAAGACAAGTCATTTGAGTCACTTTTGATGCCCAAGGCTCGAGTGAGCTAACAGAATCAGCAGTTCAATTGCTTTGAATGGAGATGATTTGGCATTTGGGATTTTCATGGAGAGGTCAATGGCCGGTTAATGCACAATGTAATGCATGATTTATGGTTAGAGTCCGAAAAATTGACGGCGTTGAGGTTAAAGGGTGAAGTTCAGAAATCTTTGAGGGTCAGTGTGGCATTATAATTCACTCAAACAAGGTCCATTTATCATTTTTCTATCAATTAGATTTGGTAGAAAATACATTATCCTCATAGCTAGTGATGTTATATATCAGGGGTAGGGAACCTATGGCTCGGGAGCTATATGTGGCTGTTTTGATGGGTGTATATGGCTTTCCGCGAACCTGTGTGGTAAAATATGGGAACAGCTGGTGAGAGATCTAAGTCAGGACGCACCAATGGGAGCGTAACACCTTTTTAAATCATATTTTTTCTTCAGTAGACTCTCTTGCATGCATTCTCTCATTGATACTCATTGATTAGCAACAGTGAAATCATGTTCTCAAAAGAATTCACTCTTTTTTTACTTTCAAATTGGTGAAATGAATAATAAATGCTCGCATTTTCATGTATTTTACTTTTAAATTCGGAGTATGGCTCTCAAAGAATAACATTAGAAAATATGAATTGTTTATGACTCTCTTCATCAAACAAGGTTCACAACCCCTGATTTTAATACCATGTCTACTATATATGGTCTCAAAATCCTCATATTTATACATATTTAGTTCTTGTTGCCTCCTACAAAAAAAACATGGCCACTATGGCCACTGATAAAAACTCCAAACTAGTAGGAAAGACTACAATGTATATTAAAAAAAAGCCACAAGAAATAAAAACACAATTTTTAATACGTTTTCTGCATTTCCACTGTAATTTCCCAATAAGTAAAAATCACTGAATTTGGCATTAACAATGCCATATAAAGGTAAACAATGTTCCGATTGTCACACTAAAGGTAATCACAGCCATCTGGTGGGCCCAATTGGTATTTCCTTATTCATATTTTGGGGTGTGGTAATAAACAACAAAGCCCATTTTTAAACCAAGACATTTTCGTCAAACCTTGCCTGACACTTATTACATTTCTATCATCCATTATTATGCAAATGACTTTCAAACTCATGTGGAATTTCCGAAGCTTAATCAAATAATTTAAAACTTTAATATTCTTACCTGTAAACAACAATTGGAAAGTACAATTTCCCACGGGTAACATTAAAAGCCAGTAGTGAAACTGATAGCATCGATATTATTTCAAGGACATACAATACCACCCATGAGTCAAACCTTCTTACATGAATACATAGAGGGAAGGTTTCCAGCTACACTTTTCCATAATTGAATTCCCAAGGACATAGTAGGGGGAAGGGTATATATGTGTGTGTATGTGTGTGTGTTTGGGGGGTACATGGTTAGAACGGAAAAGGTTGAAGGGAGGAGAACACAAATGATACATTTGAAAGCTTTTGGGTGATTTACGTACAGGAAATAAAATCATATATACTAAGAAGACAAATTTTTTAGGAAGGTCAGAATAGAACCTATCAGAGAAAATGATCAGATTTATGAAATGAAAATGAAAAAGAGCTCAGAGCAGCTATATGCTGATCTTGAAAATAAGCAGTGCAATTGTACATTCAAATTGCATGGCCTATAATCCCCTGGGGATAAAATTACTCTTTTGCTCACTGCACTGGGTATAATAACCTAGTAGACTGAGCTTATTTGATGGTTTGGTTGTACCTGCCAATCAAATTAAAGCCGGGCAAAATATATATATTTTGCATCCTTACTGTACTATGGAAGAGACTGTTCAAAGGTGTTTGATTTATGTACATAACTGGAGACCAAATAATATAATCATTTAAATATTCAAATATAAAGTGGTTGTCATGAACTTTCATATTTACATTTTTTTTTGAATGTCATTATAATATTGAAATAATGTAAATGCCTTTTGCTATTCAAGAAGAGGGACTCTACTGGCTTTATACTTTCATACGGTTGGCATTACGCTTGGTACAACAGCGAACTCTGCTGGTTGCAGTTAAGAACACAACATGCTATTTGAAAATACACACACATTTTACGATTAATACCCATGGATAAAACATCTTAAGAAATGTTTGTCCTCATCACTTCTCATTCCAAGGCCAGATTCCATTTAATCCATATTTTCCCGTCGGAAAACTCGTTTATAACTTTTGCTGCACTGCATGTTCTGCAGAGCAGATCGTTCTCACTCAAAAAAGATAAGACATCACACAGTTTCACCACTTGTCCTTCGATTCGCACATACGTATATACTCCGACAGCCACTCCAAGTTAAAAGACCCACAGTTCTATTTCACTTTGAGAAGTAGACGTATCACATTCAATTTAGGATACTCATCATTTGAGCCACTTAACTTACCAAAGCACTGTGATTGGCTGCGTAGCGCAATTGCATCGTGTCCTACGATTGGATACACCTGTCCGTCAAATAAAAAAATAATATATAAATAAAGAATAATCAATTCATCTTTCATAAATAAGTAGTCAACATAGATGTGTTGTAAGTATACATATATGTATAAATATAGTAATTTATATCTCATTATACTTGTATAATGACAATAAAAGCATTCAATCAATTTAATCAATTGAACAATGTTACCATGCATGAATGAAAAAAAAGAACTACCGTATTTTCACGACTATAAGGCGCATTTAAAAGTCTTAAATTTTCTCCAAAATAGACAGGGCGCCTTATAATCCAGTGTGCTTTATATATGGAAAAAAATAAAATGTGTCATTCACTGAGGCTGCGCCTTATAGTCGTGAAAATACGGTAGTATTTCAAAAAAAGGGGAGCAAATGTAAGCCATACCCAACAGGGACTAGGACCCAGCAACATATCATCTTCAGTGACCCGAGTCTGCATGTTCTGTTTGTCCCAACAGGCGCACATTCTCGTGTGGAAGTATGGACAAGTCTACAATGTGTGCATTGATTTTAGCTCTGTGTGCAATTGTGCAATTTAACACCGTTTTTACTCAAGATTTTAAAACTAATCTAACAGGTGAGATTTCAATTATTTTTGCTTACCAATATATACTGTATTTGAAAAAATAACTATTCTGCAGGTATCACAATGCAGTCTAATCTATTTTATTTTTACTCAGGTATTTTACCTAAAGCAGGCCAATGTCCTCGTCTACTAAAGGTGGTGCCATCCCATAAAGGTTGTGCTTGTGATGAAGACTGTCCTGAAGACCACAAGTGCTGTGTCTTTGACTGTGGAGCTGTCTGTGTTCCTCCTGCTTTCAGTAAGAACCACATTTAAGATTACTCATGTGTCCTTCTATGGGACAATGTCTTCTCCTTAAAAAAACTGCTTATCCTGAGGTGTGTTCCCATAATTTTTCAGCCAAACCAGGATTGTGTCCTCGGAGAAACTGGGGCTCCGGAACGTGTGCCGAATTTTGCTCAGATGACAGTGACTGTCCCAGTGAGGAGAAATGCTGCCACAATGGATGCGGACATGAGTGTATTGTACCTTACAAAGGTTAGATTTGTACCCAAGAAATGGAACATTAACTCATGGGAGTGATATGTTTTGCACTATAGTTAACCTACATGCATACTGCTTTTATTTTATGTGTGTCAGTGAAGCCAGGCCGCTGTGCTCTGCCCCAAAGAACACCAATGTGTGCAGAGTATTGCTACCATGATGGCCAGTGCCCAGCCGAGCAAAAATGCTGCAGGACAACCTGTGGGCATGCCTGTAGTCAGCCCTGCTAAGTGGACATCAATCAACGTTACAGATGGAGAATAAAATCTTATTTTATCTTTATAATATGTTGGGGTAGAGTGTCAAAATAACCAGCTGCCTCTTGAATCCGTAGCTTTATACTAATGAATTCTCTTCAGATATTTTGGATTCAGCTCACATTATTTACTCTGTGATGTTTGAAAAGTAATAAATGTCTCAGAGAACAGGTCTTTTTCCATGTTTTGAGTTTTTTTGTTCATCTTTTGCAAAATATACCATGTGTAGTTTATTATACATTTCATGATATTGTGCAAACCCATCACAATTTTTTTCTTTTTCATTAAAATTGATCCACTATATGTTTTTACTGAGCAAAACACTGATCTAACAGAGCTGGCTGGCAAAAAGTAGTTTACATATAGAACATGCAAGTCCATTTATTTCTGAATTTCAGTGTTTTTTGCCTAAACAATCAACAGAGCCTTCTACTGTAGTTCTGCCTCTATATTGGCTTGGCCAGGCGTCTATTTACTTTTGCAACTGTCTTTTGTCTCTCGTAACATTCTAAAATGATGTTGGGAAATTAAGTTGACACAGAAGTGCCAAGAAAATTATGTTTTATTTCCAGAATACTTTATTAAACATACTCATCGGAAACCTCAGAATTAAACGTAAACGAAAAAGCACTTCAACATAAAGGAAAATCTCATATGGCATTAGAGCATAGATTCCGCTGTATAGAAAGAGATAAGTGGCCTGTTTAAACAGTGGGTTAGGAAAGAAACCATTTGCAGTTTATTTTCCCCGCACCCACTTCAGCAGGGTGACCCTATGTGCCGGGGTGAGCTTTGGACACAAGGGACCTCTGTTTGTCTGCCCCATTTGAGTTTGCTTGTACAGTACATAAATAAGGGTAGTCAGAGGGAAGTAATCATATTTCCAAAAAAGAAAAATGCCTAACTAGTGGGTCATCTCAGCTCATGGTTAGCTTGGTTTTTTTTTTACTAAAACGCAGGCATAATGTAGCAAATGTTTAAGCACTACACAAACAAATGGAGAAGAAATAAAGTAAAAGTTACAGACTTTGATTCCTGAATTTAATCAGATGTATTCAATTGTAGAGTATGGCAATATGATAGAATTTTATGCATAGAATAAAATGTCATAAACGACTTAAAACATGATGTTTAACCATTGGATTTTTATTTTGTCCGAGCCTGTTTTTGTTTTTTTAATAGCTGTGACTTCATTAGGTACAAACGTTTCATTTTAAGCCATCAAGGCTCATATTGGACTGCCATTGTTAGAGAGGTAATCATAGAAACAATATAATAAATATACATATATTTAAAATGGAGAATTTTCAGGAAGGGGGACATAAAATAAAAGTGTGGAGCAATTGACTCTCTAGAAAATCCCTTGCGGGATCGGCCAAAATTTGCAACAACAACATAACTAAAGTACTACATTTGTGGTACACCTTTTGAAAAAGATGCAACCAAAGCCCTGAGAAGGTACCTTTGAATTCTTGCTAGGCTGGGGCCTCATGAACAGACAATCATTAAATACAGTGTATCTGGCCAAAAAAATGGCCCAAAACATTTCAACTTGAGTGCAAAAAAATTAAAAAACATCTTGTCACATTAAAATCCAAGTTGTCATTCATAATTTTGGCCTTCAAGAATCCAAAACAACAGTGCAAACAAAACAATACGGGTATAGGGAATTGAATCTTAATTAGTCCTCCAAGGCAGTGATTTCCAATCACTGAGCCACAGTATATAAGGCCTACTATGATAGAGTCAGTTGTGCTGCTGGAAATGATCTACAGTGTTCCCCCGCTACTTTGCGGTTCAGCTATCGCGGACTCAGAGCTTCGCAGGTTTTTTTTGGAAAGAAAAAATACAAATATTACATTGAAACAACATATTTTAAAGTTTTTTGTTATAACATGAATTTCACTCTCTCTCTACCTGTATTCTATATGGTGTACTGTATACAGGAGGGTATAAAAAGATTGGAATTAAATTCAAATTTAGCATTTTTGAAGGGGAATCCCTACTTCGCGGAAATGCACTTGTCGCGGGTGGTCCCGGTCCCCATTAACCGCGATAAGCGAGGGAACACTGTACTATCCCATAATTGCCTCTTTCCAAATGAAAATACAAAAACATAATTTATTTTTTCCAATATCTATGCCTATTTAAAGTGACAGGCAGAACAGGCAAATGCATTATCAAGTGAAACATTCTGCTCACCTGTTTCCTTACGCTTGACAACAACAACAGACATCATGTCTTCCATCCATAGCCACTACAAAGCTTGTTTTCATGTCCATAGGAAAACATCAACCTGTAAACATGTATATTATACAAAAAGAAGAAAATGAATGTTATCCCCTGAATTGGGAATATTTACCAGTGTGTTTAACTGAAGTAACAGAGTAGAGAGGGTTGATTTTTCCATCATGTCTCAAAGAGGGGGAACACCTCTCATTTTCCGAATTATGTTGGCAATCCGTTTGGCCAGTCCGGGGCTGGGTTCCTCGATTTGAAAATTACGAGTGAGGAGATTGAAGAGGGATCCATATCCCACAGCTAGCACAGTGCAGGTCAAACAGATGACATTATATGGCATACTGAAGTCTGGAGTGGGCAGTTGTACCAGTAAAGGCTCTGTGTAAAGACGCACAAAGAAGCTGGACTCTTCTTTGTTGGGGAAGCTGTAAACGGACAGCAAGAAAAATAATTATAGGAGAGTCGTTGAATTAGTAGAGCTATGGAAAACTCAAACTACACGACAGTCACCGTGTCAAATTACGACAAGTGGGGTCACAAAGTGTGTCTGTAAATGACAAGCGTTTTACAGCTGCAGTATTTCATATTGCACTTGCAAAATACTTACAAATTGCTGAAAAGTGGGCGATCCTGTGTGGCGTTTGTGTCCATGGCAACAATGCTTGGTACAAGAGAACTGACAACAGAAGACCTACACATTTAAGAGAGAAATTGGTACAATATTAGAAAATTCCAGCAACAAACAAACAAGCAAGCAAACTAGTGTCTGTTCAACCACTTGGGATGAATCGGAAAAAAAGCAAAACAAACACAAACCCGATATATAAGCCGTGATTGGGATCAGGGGTGTACTCGGTCCACTTGAGGAGAGCTCTTTCAAACTGCACTGTAACTTCCGTGACAGAGTTGGGAGGAAGCTGCACTAACATCTCCAACATATGTGGCTTCACACGGTCCTTGGATGGCTCGTAGTGGATATAACCTGGGATTGCGTTTAATGAATAAACAAATGAGCAAATTAATAAAATGTGAATCATAACAGAACTAACATAAAGACACTCATGCTATGGCCACCAATATAAGGTGCTCGGACGTTTGGTCGCCGGTATTTTGGGAGAGTTTAATATCTAAGAAAGAGAGTTTAAAATCTAAGTACTGTTGAAAACAGTAGATATTTAGATATTAAACTCTCATGAATATAATTTTGAGAGCTGGTTTCAACAGTACTTAGATATTAAACCTTACTTAGACATTAAACAGTACTTGGATATTAAACAGTACTTAGATATTAAACAGTACTGAGATATTAAATTCTCTTTATTACATATTAAACTCTATCTCTCATGAATATAATTTTGAGAGCTGGTTTCAACAGTAAACTCGCTGTCACCATTTGACCGGCGACCAAACGTCCGGCCACACCAATATAACCTTTTAACTTATCGCCTGCCATTGACAACAATAATCTCAAAATTCATTGAATTGCGAAAGGATTATCTGTAAATGCTAATTTTTCCGTGTGAGTGACAGCACTAGATGTACGATCCATAAAATGTGAAGATACATTTTTCATATGCTCTTTACTCACTAGGACTGTTAGTCTTGCCCTTGCTGGTGACAGTGAGGGTATGTATGTAGAGACGAAAGTACCAGGGCACCAAGTCCAGAAGGAGCACAGGGAACGACCTGTATGGATGGTTGTTGTACATCACTGTATGAATCTCTCCAGTTTGCAGACCATAGCCCGCTACATAGCGCTCTGCATGAAGCAAAGGCCGCAGCATGTGACCTATAAGAGGAAGAAAAGACATTTTGTTAAGGAAAGATAAGGCAAAGAAATAACCAGAAAATGTCTCAAGCATTTTTGTTTTTCTACTTACCATCACCAGATTTCCAGCGAATTAAAAGGTTAAGAGATTGTGTTGCGCTAAAGGTGCTTTGTTGGGTTAGGTCATAGACAGAGTAGGTCCGTTTATCCCCTAGGACTACTGCCGGACTAAGTAGAGAAGTAGGAGGACTAAGCTCCAACTGTTCACCCTGTAAAATGACTACTGTTAAAATGTGTGAAGAGAGGATTTGAATTATTAGACATTTTAGTGAAAGAAATCAAACCTCAATGTTGTCTGAAACGTCAACAAAGATTTTACTGGAGGAAGCCAGTGGACATGCCTCAGTCAGGGTACGGGAGAACATCTTGAAGAGAGACCACTCTGTTAAAAAGAGAAGATGTGAAATAATGCTACTGCAGTTTCCCCCAAAAAATATAAACAAAAAAAAAAATCAGTATTCCTGCCTCTTTTGCCTTGTCCAGAAGTGTGAAGGTCAAAAACAACATTTAGTGTCTGTCTCAGCTCCCACGAAGGGATTTCGCATTGTTTGCCCTGACACACAGGTCGGATATGCACTGCTTGAGAATGAAAATTGCTGTTGAACAGCTTCTCGGACTTTAACAAGACAGCGAGTCCAGCCTGTAGGATCAAAGTGTCAGCATTATTGTCATTGCTTAAAAGTGTGACCGGACATTTGGTCATCGGTCTTTTGGTCGCCAGTCAAATGTACTTGGATATTAAACAGTACATAGATGTTAAACTCTCTCTATTAGATGTTAAACTCTCTCTCTTAGTTATTAAACTCTCTCTCATGAATATAATTTTGAGAGCTGGTTTCAACGGTAAACTCTGTCACCATTTGACCGGCAACCAAAAGACCGGCGACCAAACGTCCGAGCACCCTTAAAAACACTGAATTTTCAAAACAACTCAATGCATGTTTTTACGATGAATTTGTGGTAGAAAAAAAATTGACATTTTTTTTAGGACTCACCTTGGATCCACATGGAAGAAGCTTCTTCCAAGGTGTCAAATTTTCAGTGCAAACAATCTCGCGTGGGAGGGTGGCATAGCGAAGAAAACGCTGGTCGGTCACTTTGTAGCAAGATAGAAAACATCATTAGAGTGATTAAACTTCACATGCCATTTTATGTTCTGATTGTTTTCCCCTTCAAATGATGATACGGTCAAAATGCTTTGTTGAGAACAAAATAAAACATCCAGAGAACAGTGCATTCATGGGTTTTTTGCATCAACAGTACCGTTGCCTATCCCGAGCGGCTTGAAGGAGGCGCTTGGCTGAATACTGTTGGTGGAGTCAATAAAGTTCAGCGAGGCACAGAAGATCCCCGACAAAACATTTGTCAGCTCACTCCAAGTGCGATCCACACTAGAGAAATCCAGAAAGTAAAAGCTCAATTAAAATAAGATTTTTGGGAAAACAAAAACAACCAAAGTATAAAAACTTTAAACTAAAAAATAATAACAACAGCAGCAAGATGACATGGTATGAAGGACTACTCACTCTGTTACAGAGTCCTGGAACCAGACCCAGAGCTCAGCTCCAGGAGGGGATGGCAGATAAGGTTGCCCCCACTGCATTGTCCTCCAATACCCCTGTGTAAAGGAGATGTGCAGCTCACGAACTGAAAATTTAGAGATGACCTGTCCTAGGGATTTGGGGAACAACCGGTAGTGGGAAACTGTTGCGAAAAAGCAAAATTAAATTGTTCATTAGTGCATTTTTCAAAGTCACTCATGACAGTACAGTAGTAAAATGCCATTTCTTAATTTTTTAAAATGCTTTTTCTTTCTATCCCACTTGTGTCAAAGTGGCGGAACGGGGGCCAAATCTGGCCCGCTGCATCATGTTGTGTGGCCCGGGAAAGTAAATCGCGAGCGCCGACTTTCTGTTTTAGGATCAAACTAAAATGAAGAGTATAGATGTGTATGAAATTTCCTGATTTTCTCCCTTTTAAATCAATAATTGTAAGTTTTAAAATACTTTTTCTGTGTTTTTAGTTCAAAAATCATTTTGTAAAATCTAAAAGATATATTTAAAAAAGCTAAACTAAATATTGTTTTAGATCTATAAAAAAGTGAATATTCGGGGCATTTAATCCAGTTCATTTACTCCATTTATTTTTGAAAAAAATCTAAATATTATATCTAAAACGGTCTGGCCCACGTGAAATCAAGTCGACGTTAAAGCAGCCCGCAAACCAACCCGAGTCTGACTCCCTTGATCTATCCTATTTTTGTGAGCTACAATATTTCAAGTACTTTATTTTCTTTGAAGCTGTAGAGATTAATGACGTTCCCACTCATATCAGTGGGAAAACACTTTTGAGATAAAAGTACTATCGAGTCTAAGGCATCGTCACATAACTTCACTTCAATCTCCCGAAATCAATGCAAAGTGGTTTTCCATAGACTTGGACTCTTTGGACTATCTTTCACACTCCTCGATTTTATAGTTTTCTAGTAAAAGTGTCAAATGTCTTCAAAGTGGCCAAGTTTGTAATGGACCTACCTTTGTTTCCCCCCATGAAATCAGTTTCCCAGAGGGTACGGAATTGAAAGCTGGCGTAAATATCCCCCGACTGCAACGGCCTGATGACCAACTCTTCTTGAAAATCATCTTTATGTCGGGGTATACTTGAAGGGTGGGCAGTGTCCGGGCCTGGACTCTGCTGGTCCCCCTTCTCCGTCTCTTCTCCAACCTGAGTCGCTTCCCATGTATTTTGATCGGTTGTTTCTTCAACTTTTTGCTCAGTGTTGTGTTCCGTGATGGGCAAACCGGCGTCCAATGTCGAGTCCTGACTGCGAGCGACGACAAATATCGGCAAACTAATGAGGAGAAAGAGGGAAAGAGTGCCAATACACCTGCAAGATGCCATTTTCATTCTTCTTCTGGTCTTCTTCCTGCTTCCTCCTCTTCTTTTTCTTCTTCTATTTGTTTGCACCAATTTGGTGTTATCGTGGCGTATACTGCCCTCTTCAGGCAATATGTTTCAATCGTCTTCACAGCATCCTTGGACACAGCTCAGTCGAGTGCAAAAATTGCGGCACTGCCTTTTTAAATCAACTAATAATTCGCATTCTTCAATATAGCCCCTACCCTAATTGTGAAAATAAACAAAATCCCCAAAACATTCGTTTTAAGAACCCAAAACAACCCAATAGATTTGAGCGTCGAACAGTCACGTGACCGCAAGCGCACATGCTTTGTTTTGCACAACGCGATTATCATTTTTAGCAAAAACATATTGCACCGTGGTCCAAATCGATAACATATAGCATTGATTTTGAAACATTTTTATTTTTATTTTTCACTCTTATGACTCATATCTTAATCATAAACATTTCTGAAGGCAAATAGCAAACAGGTCCAACACCAGTACCAAGTTAGACACCTTCAAATTGGCTACCTCTATCCTCACGTGATAATAACACATGGAATATAAAAAAAACTGCCCCCATCCTCAGCATTTCTAATGCAGTACGCGTGTAAAGGACTCCCCCCACCAACACCAACCCAATCCCCTCTGCAGCCACACGTGCGCGCGCACGCACGCGCACCCTGACATACACGCATGCACAAATACGTGTTTCTTTTGCCCGACCATGAATCCCTCGTAGACGCCCAGAGCCGCTGGAACCAGGGCGATTAATAAAAAAAAAGATTAAAAAAATAATAAAAAAAATACAAAATTAAAAGAAGAAACGGTCTCGCCCCCACCAACCCACCCCCCCTGACCTTGTCCGCCTCGGGCTTGGGTTCTTAATATTTGATCCGGGATTCCTGCGCTGTCCATCCATGGCCACATCGGATGGACTAGACGGCTGTCTGCAGCGAGGGAGATCTCAAAGTGACCCGAATATTCTAACCGAACCAGGGATCGATTTAGCTCACGGTGCAGGTAAGCAAACCGCATAATTCTGCGGATTTTCATATTATTTAGCATTTCCCATTGGGATAAATATCAGTAACGATAATCGCAACCACCCGCCGCGCACTGGATGCTGAATGATCCCAAAATGCTCTAAAAAAAAAAAGGAAAATAGCGCATCTTTGGCCATGCTTTCCTACAGATTGAATTCTCCAAGCAGATGGTTGTAAAAAACGCCTGTGGCATCAGCGATGGTGTCAAAATCCACGCGTTTGCGCGCATGTTGCTCATTCAGTGCATCATATTCATCAAATATGAACAATGATACCATTTGTTGCCCTACTGTGTGAGCCACCATTGTCCATAGAGGAGACACGCGTTCGATTGCATTTGTCGTATAGCAACTGCACATGCTCATCTTGACGTGCTATTCAATCTCATTGACAAGCCTATGACACCACCCTTGTCTTCTTCCATACCAAGTCACTGACTGTTATGATGGATGTCACGTGATGCCACCCGTGGAAGCATTGAATGCCACCCTGATTCACCAATCACTACAGTCATCACTTTGCATATTATTTGACAAGGCAGGTGTTCTTTTCAGCATGGTGTGCCTTTTTATATTGTTGCTAGTCATCCTACTAGTAGTGGTTGATCTTTGACAAGAGCAACCTGGGGGACTAGATTAAAGTTTGCAGGTTTTACGCCAAGGGTCGGGAAGCTTTTTGACCGAGAAAGCCAAAAAGACAATTCATATTTTGTAATGTTATTTCTTGAGAGCCATTATCAGAATTGAAAAGTAAAAATATACGAAAATGTGTGATTTTTTTGGGTAATTTCACCACTTTTAAAGTACAAAAAGTCTTATTTTGACAACATTGTTATGCTATTGCTAATCAATCAGTATCAATGAACTTATGCATGCGGAAGAGTAATGAAAAACTAAATTATGATTAAAGTGGTGCTAGAGGTATGTCAACACCAGTTCTTTCACCAGTGATTTGCACATTTTACCTCTCAGGTTAGTGGAGAGCCATATGCACACATGGAAAGAGCCATATATGGCTCCCGAGCCATAAGTACCCCTGTTTTACACCATCTGTACTTAGAATCGGATGAATTCAAGAACAAAATATTCTTTTTTTTTAAACAGTGGCTATTTACAGTAACAGGTTGTGGGTTTGTTAAGAGTCTGAGCTTCTTCCTACACATGGCAAGTTTTACAAACATGCTTCTTTGAAGGATGTGGGCATAAAAGCATGCCATTCACCTTTCAGTTGTTTACTATTAAGCAAAAAAAATGGACATTCAACAGAATCCAGACCAATCTTACTTCTCTCACACTGCTCCATAGTGTTTTTTTTTGGGCCCCTTCTGTATCCATGCTTTCTTTTATAAGATCTAATTCACACTTTAGTAAATGTGTTAATTTCACACTGAGGGCTTGACGGAATCTGAGTGAACAGCCTGGCAAATCAACCATGTGAAAGAGGTCACTAGGGGTCAACAAGGAGTGTGCACACACAAATCATGGCTAGGTTACAGTACTTTCGAAGAAAGATGTGGGCAAACTACGGCCCGCGGGCCACATAGGGCCCGTTAGGCTTTTTAATCCGGCCTGCCGATGTTGTCCAAATAATGTTGTTTTTTTCCCCAAGATGGCGCCGTCACGCGGAAGCCAGTGGCAGTAGTTCTGTCCACTCTTATTTGTATTTTGTGTTTTACAGCCCTTTATCTTTTTTTAAATTACATTTTAATATTCCTTAATACATTCCTTTTTACTTTACTTTGTACTTTATACTTTTTACTTTAATGATGAGTGATGAGTATGTTAATACTTTAGTCCATTTTTTCTGTTTATGTTTCATATGTACTGTTAACGGACGCACTTTTTTATATGTATCGTATCTTGTGCTGACCCAGCCCATCTGTCAAATTTTTAAAGTCAATGCGACACCCGGGCCGAAAAGTTTACCCACCCCTGTTCTAAGACACGGGTATGCAAAAAACCCACAAAAACAATACAAAAAGAAGCAAGAACAGTTCGTATATATGGTCAATGACAGCGTCTGGTTTGATGATCTGAAGCAAACACACTGACGACCCCCTCTCCATAAGGCTCATCACCACGCTTGCATCTGGGGCACCAGTCTTTGCCAAAGGATTACTTTAACACCCCTCAACGCAGTTGTGGCTTTTTCAGCTGCAAAGGCAGACATTCTGACATGGATCATGATTTCTTTGTGAACACAACCTGCTATATTACACACCTGAGGATACTGTATATTTACATCAAACCCAAATGATGCTATAAAATACACCAAGGTGAAATGATGAAGCCATTAGGCAATGTAAAAGACAGCTAAGCGGTAATTTGCAAACTTAGCTCTTCTAGCCTGTTGCAAGCGATCAGCCAAAAGCCCACAAAAACTGCTACTTCAGATTAGAGTGTGTGTCTAAATTAACAACAGCAACGGAGGAATATACAGTTTGGTTAACAATGAATTGTGAAGGGCAGAGTGTAGTCTTTATTGACTGAATTTGTAGCTATTATGTTCATGGCCACTGTTTACTTTCCAATGGGAGCTGAGACAACTGCACTTAACACAATACAATAGTGCTTTACTAGCATTTGCCTCATGACATTATAGTACTACAGTCAATGGACGGACACATTTTAACCCGTTACTTTAAAAGTGTTCTTCCAAAATACCTTTATGAATAGTAAACAGGGGTCAAAGTGCGGCCTGGGGGCCAAATCTGGCCCGTTGCATCATTTTGTGAGGCCCGGGAAAGTAAATGATGAGTTCCGACTTTCTGTTTTAGGATCAAATTCAAATGAAGAGTATAGATGTATATTAAATTTCCTGATTTTACCCCTTTTAAATCAATAATTGTAATTTTGTAGTTCAAAAATCATTTTGTAAAACCTAAAAATATGTATAGAAAAAAAGCTCAAATAAACATTGTTTCAGATCTATAAAAACACTGAATATGGTTCCAGTGAATGCAGTTCTGAGGCAGCCGGACACACACCTGCACGTATGTAAATAGAGCTCAGCCTAATTCAGCTCCTACTTCCTATTTCCTGTCAAAGCGCAGTTCACGTCAGAATCTCTCATTAGTCATGGTCAGCTTCAGCGTGCTTCAGTCATAGCCACCTGTTGGTAGAGTCGTAGTCACTGGAGAGCTATTCATCTCTCCCACAGTAATGCAAAGATATCCCTACAGAGACTTAGAGGAAACACTCAGTAAAGTCAGGTGGTAGATCTGAGCCACTTTTTCATCAGGGAATAAGAATAAACTTTTATTTTATATATCCTAGTAGTAGTTGAAATTGTCATACGTGAGTTTTTAAACAATATTTTTAATCAGGCCTGTTTAAGACTAATATAATCTCCCACTTGACAACCTAAATATGTTTCAAATTGATATAATATTGTTTATATATATATATATATACATATATATATATATATATATATATATATATATATATATATATATATATATATATATATATATATATATATATATATATATATATATATATATATATATATATATATATATATATATATATATATATATATATATATATATATATATATATATATATATATATATATATATATATATATATATATATATATATATATATATATATATATATATATATATATATATGGTCATTTGACATGTTTAGAACAATACATCTACAATTCTTTTGAACACTATAGCAAGGGTAATCGAGTAAAACAAAATAGACATAGCCAATACAGCTGTTTTTTGGCGTAATGCTGCATGATTTTAAAAACCACCACAGGTAAATTGTCATTTCGACCAGTGGTCCGAATATAAACTTAATTGTTTTGACATCAGCATTTTTTTTTACTTAACGTCTTTCTCTTTTATTTTTCTGTAATTAAAATCATCATTATTCCCTGACATCCTCCTGTGAGATAATTAATGCTAAGAATAATTCTGCAAAGTGGTTGCACTACTACCGAATAAGTAATAACTCCATTTGGGTCATCTTTTGAGCTCAGCTTTCTGTTATTGAGTCACTTGTGAGAAAAAGCAGGCAGATGACAACAAAAAAACTCTACTGTGCTTCATGTTTGGGTCCCCTGATCAGACACATGTGTTTCAGCAGCTGTTGTTTGTGTCCGTAAATACCTGCATGCTTTTCTGTATGTTTTCATGCAGGTTTCTGCTGATTCAGTAGGAAGCTGGCAGCTCTTTGTAATGGAGAAAAACACAGGGCAAGAGAACAGTTTAAGGACGATGAATACAAATACAAATCCTACATCAGTTGCATGAATGCAATGTAGCATAATGACATTTAGAAAGGCTACATGGAATGAGGTTAAACTGAGTTCAGAATGTTGCAAGATCAAAGTAGTGAAGAGCTAAGAGGTTAAGACTCAGCAGGCATTGAGACTGAGGGCTGTGCAGACAGTATTTTGATGGAAAGATGATACAGTGTTCCCTCGGTTATCGCGGTTAATGGGGACCGGGACCCTCCGCAATAGCTG
Organism: Stigmatopora nigra; assembly: GCF_051989575.1. NCBI lineage: Eukaryota > Metazoa > Chordata > Actinopteri > Syngnathiformes > Syngnathidae > Stigmatopora > Stigmatopora nigra. The sequence goes on along the minus strand of NC_135508.1, from coordinate 5,930,855 downwards.
CATTTCCGCAAAGTAGGCGTGCCCCTTCAAAAATGCTTAAAGAAACGTATAACACGTGCACAAAAGCACCACAAAGCAAAAACATCATAGTAGTCCAGATGGAGGATCTTCTGCAGTTTTTTTGCAAGTAAGAAACATCGTTATTGGGAGTTGTGAACATTGTTTTTTTTGGGCGGTGAAGATGCGCCTGTAAACAGCCATGACGTCATCAATGCCATTCCTGAACTCTCACCATGTTATTGACCATTTCTTTGGCCTTTATAAGATGCAATTACTCATTCTTATTGAATATTTTGTTTCCACCTCTTATAAAATGATGTAATTTATAATTTTAACTTAATATCTTTAAATGTTTTATTTATGTTTTTCCTGAAAAAAATCCGCGAAGCTCTGAGTCCGCGATAGCTGAAGCGCGAATTAGCGAGAGAACACTGTATACACAAGCTGGAAAGAAACACACAAGGGTTTGATTGGGATGGCAGACATGGGATGAAAGAAAGGGAACTGTCCAAGTGGAGAAATAGTACATGAGGAGGTTGTAAATTTCAAAATACTGACCTGATTGTTAAGTAAAAATCATAAAACGGTTTTATTCTTATTTCAATGGCTTTATTTAATAAGATAAACAACCACTTGGCAGTTAGGTGGGTCATTTGTTCAATAAGTGGGGGATATTGACCTGTTGGTTGAAAATGAAATGAAAAAAAGTGGTTTGGATTAGAGACTGGGCACTTATGTACTCTAAAGAATTATTACGCTTCTCTAAGAGAGTCTCTCAGGAGACGTTAAATTAAATACCAAGCTGAATCAGACAGTACCAGAAGGAATATGATCACAAGGGTGATATGAATAGAAGTGTCTGGCTGGATAGGATGTAATGACAGTACTTACAAATGTTATTTGTTTCAGAAATTCCCATTTGAGATAATAATAGCTATTATGACATGTAAGGGGAACTCAGTCCAACCATTCATTTTTAGGAATACTCTACTTAAGTGTACACAAACAAACCCTGGTAGTTGTATCGATGGTAAATTTTGTGTGGTCGATGCATTTTTGTTAAAAATCACCAGAAATGATTGTGTTTTAGTGAGATCAGCACCATGGACAGCAGTCGGTGGTTTCTGCATAATAAACTGAGTCCCTCCCAAACTCCCAAATGTTACTGCCTAAAAATGTTGCCCCTAAAGCTTTTGGTCGCCGGTCTTTTGGTCGCCAGTCAAATAGTGAGAGAGAGTTTACTGTTGAAACCAGCTCTCAAAATTACATTTTTAGAGAGAGTTTAATATCTAAGAGAGAGAGAGAGTTTAATATCTAAGAGAGAGTTTAATATCCAAGAGAGAGTTTAATATCTAAGAGAGAGAGTCTAAGTACTGTTTAATATCTAAGTACTGTTGAAAACAGTAGATATTTAGATATTAAACTCTCTCATGAATATAATTTTGAGAGCTGGTTTCAACAGTACTTCCATATTAAACAGTACTTAGATATTAAACAGTGCTTAGATATTAAACTTCTCTCTTAGCTATTAAACTCTCTCTCTCATGAATATCATTTTGAGAGCTGGTTTCAACAGTAAACTCTCTGTCATCATTTGACCGGCGACCAAAAGACCGGCGACCAAAAGACCGGCGACCAAAAGAAGGGCGACCAAAAGACCGGCGACCAAAAGACCGGCGACCAAAAGACCGGCGACCAAAAGACTGGCGACAAAAAGAACCACAACCAAAACACCCGCAACCAAAAGATCCGCGACCAAAAGATCCTCGACCAAAAGACCCGCGACCAAAAGTCTGAGCACCCTTAAAAGTATAGCAGAGATGACATGAATCGCAGCACCACAGTGGAATGTCTACAACCAAACACAATCACATTAGGAATGCTATGATTGTCATCAAGAGTTTGGGACTCATTAAAATTAAGCGGCTCCACCACAGGTCACCACTTGATATTTAAGTAATGATCTTTTAATTATCTCTTATGATTACTTTTGGACACCTGATGGGGTATTGGTTCCCTCATCTGACTTCGGTATGGGCAAGCGTGGGATCGATTTCCGCATGGTGACGGGAGGATTGTGAGCCCGAGTGGTTGCCAATCTCTCTGTGTCCTGTGGCTGACTGGCAACCAATCCAGGATACATATAAAAAAAAACTGCATCCGTTAACAATACACATGAAACATAAACAGAAAAAAAGGACTAAAGTATTAACATACTCATCACTCATCATTAAAGGAAAAAGTATGAAGTACAAAGTCAAGTAAAAATGATTGTATTAAAAATTTTTAAAATGTAAAAATGTAAAGAGGGGCTGTAAAACACAAAAAACAAATAAGAGTGGACAGAGCTACTGCCACTGGCTTCCGCGTGACGGCGCCATCTTGGGGAGAAAAAATTGACATTGTCGGCAGGCCGGATTAAAAAGCCTAGCGGGCCGGATGTGGCCCGTGGGCCGTAGTTTGCTGACTTAGTCAAATCTAAATCAATTCTATAATTACAGAAAAGAAAACTCCTTTATTATTTTTATGATTGTAAATTTGTGCATGTAAAAGTAGAAACAGGCAGCATGTGCTCATGGCAAGGCATGTATTGTACGCTTTAGTGGCTCCAACATATCCCGGTGGTAAATTTCTAACTAGCTTTTATGCTTGGGAGTGTAATGACTCTGAGCCAGCAGGCTCTTTCGCAGATGCAACATTTGACCTCATAAAGAGTATATAAAAAAATTGTTGTATAAAGGCACACTCCAAAATTGTCCATAAAATCTTAACAGAAGAATACATTGGAAACTGTTTCATCTGTAAAGGTTAAAGGTGTAGATGATACTACACTACTGGCGTTTATGTCATTAAAGTGGATTAAATAGAGTTCGGGACAAGGGGACTGTGTTTAGTGTTTGATTTTTTTGCACGGCTGAATTTTAAATGAGCACTTCTGTAGTGGAGGGCTGAATGAGTGGTGTTAAAGTTTAAATGTTTAACTGCAGTTACTTAACAGAACATTGGAATACGGTGTTGTGTGTGTTTCAGTGCAAATTTGGTCAAACAACAATAGCAATAGAAGCTGGAGGGTTTGCTAGTCTGGTTTCTGACAATTGTTGAGGTGACCTTGAGCCAAGCAATGGGATATGGTGTGCTACCCAAACTCTAGAACTGTATGATCGGAGCTTATTAGTGAAAATACATAAATGACCAGAATTGTCAATCAATCACATAATGTGATCTGATTTATTTCAGGTTTAAATAAATAGGAAGCAACATTATGGAACTGGCTGCATTTCCATGTCTCTGAGAGAACATAGAACATATTAAGGTTCATGTAGGCGGCTATAAAGATGCTATTAGTGAGAAAATTTTCATCTTACTGGGCCGATCTGATGGCAACAGCACTTTCACACATTTGTCTAAGATAGCTTGTCTTTTTTTGTCTAGTGTGAAAGGCAGATGTCTCTGTGGGTGGATGTGCACCATGTTTTTCCTGATCTCATACCCATAGCATTCACACACACATTCACATGCTCTGAAGTCTTCAATGAACCGAAAAAAGGCCACTAATGACTGGTCCACCTCTGAACTGTAATCAAAATTCACAAACAGGTTAATTCTCTTATGATAATTCACTGGTAAATGGATTTACAAATAGGGCTACTTTGTATTGGTGTGACAAAGTACCTAATAGACAAATGACCTCCTCTATGGTAACTTTACACTGCTCTATAGGGATGTGTTAAATACCCCCCAAAAATAGCTGATTGTTGATTTTTGTTTTCTTTTTGTCTGTAGCTTCCATTCCATTCATATTCCATACCACCCAGCCTCTAGAGTCTAGACCATGGGTGGGCAAACTTTTCGGCCCGGGGGCCACATTGACTTTAAAAACTTGACAGATGGGCCGGGTCAGCACAAGATACGATACATATAAAAAAGTGCATCCGTTAACAGTACATATGAAAAATAAACAGAAAAAAGGACTAAAGTATTAACATACTCAGCACTCATCATTAAAGTAAAAAGTATAAAGTAAAGTAAAAAGGAATGTAGTAAGAAATATTAAAATATAATTTAAAAAAGATAGATGGGCTGTAAAACACGAAAAACAAATAAGAGTGGATAGAGCTACTGCCACTGGCTTCCGCGTGACGGCACCATCTTGGGAAAAAAAAACATTTGGACAATGTCGGCTGGCCGGATTAAAAAGACTAATGGGCCGTATGTGGCCCACGGGCCATAGTTTGCCCATGTCCGATCTTTACAGTACTAAACAACACCAGGAAAACCTTAGCATGACATTCATGCCACTGCATCTCTATGTTGGACCCAATCAAAATCTGTTCTGGTTGCGCTTGAGAGGTTTTTTCTCTTGTTATAATGGTCAGTCGCACCAGTAGAATGTGTTTGGTAACTCACAAGACCCTCTGGCCTTTCCTATTGGCTTTTGACCTTACTAACATTATCTCGTGCTCTTGATGCCAGCGGTTTGCACATTAAAATGGAGACACACAAATTCACTATAAATCATCCGAGCCTTGAGTCTTTCTCAAACTTGGAGTCTCATGTTTATATCGGAAAATACTTCATTACAAACGCATTTGAATATATTGAATTATTTCTACATCCTTCTATTTGTTTATAATGGAGTTCAACGTGTGTTCAAATTGTTGTCTCATTAAAACTCTTACATCATCTGTGCATTTTTGTTAATGACTCATTTGACAACCAAGATGGTCAGGCTCTCTTCCTCTTGGAAGCTGTTTTCTTTTCAAGTCACTGAAGCATATCTGCCTCTTGCTGTCTTCCTGCTAGTCATTTTGTGTGGTTGGGCCCCTGAGGCTGAAAGGCCACGGACAGATGGAACAGCAGTTGTAAAGCCAGCGGGGCAAAACACAAGGAGGTTAGCTGGCATGACAGTCAGCTTTCTTACAAAAGTGTCCACTCAATGACAAATGCTACTGTAGATAAATATTAAGATAAAGCTTGTCCATCTTAATATCATGTATTTCTACAATGACACCAAAATAAACCATAAAAGGCTTGAGAGTTAAGAATATTCTCAAAATGTCCTTCCTTTGACCATGTAGGGTTCTCCAAGTCTAGAAGTTGTGCACATTTTGATTTTTGTACATTTTTGTATTAAAAAAAATATTGGTACCATATTTTCACGACTATAAGGCGCACTTAAAAGTCTTAAATTTTCTCCAAAATAGACAGTGCGCCTTATAATCCAGTACGCCTTATATATGGGAAAAAAAAACAGAAAATGAAAAACCACCACTGTCGGATATAAAAAAAAAAAACGCCTGAACTGAAACAATACTGTGAAATATGCAGATGCCATCTTAGTTTACAAAATCTTCCATCATATAGTTCCTCCCCCACTGCAAGATTTTATACAAAAAAAATCCAAAACATCAACAATGGCTGGCTCTAGAGGTGACTGTGTAGTGAGTGCTTCATACCTGGAAGTCAATAGCAATTACCGTATTTTCACGACTATGTATAAAATCTTGCAGTGGGGGAGGAGCTATATGATGGAAGATTTTGTAAACTAAGATGGCATCTGCATATTGAACAGTATTGTTTCAGTTCAGGCGCTTGTGTTTTTTTAATATCCAACAGTGGTGGTTTTTCGTTTTTTGGTTTTCTGTTTTTTCCATATATAAGGCGCACTGGATTATAAGGCGCACTGTCTATTTTGGAGAAAATTCAAGACTATTAAGTGCGCCTTATAGTCGTGAAAATACGGTACTTTTTACAAAAATGTATGTTGTGAATTATTAACCATTGATGACAGCTTCACTCCCAGAAAATAATTTCCTATTTCAGCTTATGTTGTTTACAAGTCTAATTTTATTAGTTTTTCATTTGGCAGAGCAGAGACGGAATTACTTGCCTGTGTTCACACCTAATTTCCGCCTTTCGTCAAACTCCCCTCAATCAAAAAAAAAAAGGGCCTGGGTGTATTATGAATGTCTGCACCCTGATTGGACAAGCCCACATTCTCTGGTCAGTTTCTTCCGGATAGCAACAGCCTCCCTCCCTTCTTCTAACTGCAAACCACACTCTTCCCTACCTTTAAAGGTAACACATATCTCATCCTCTATATGGCGTCTTTCCCCACCCACTATATTTCCCACAATGCATCCAGAAATTGACCACGGTCGTTATCTGTGACAGTATATATGTAGAAGGGGGTCGGACTCCCCTCCTTTCCTCCTTAAACTGACTCACTCGCTCGATCCTGCCGGCTCCCACTGCTGCGACAGCATCTGGATGTGGTTGTCATGGCAACATCAGTGGGCCTGACCCCACCTCCTCTTCCCTTTTCCACACACAAACGCATGCGCAAAAGCACACAGGCAACGCCTCTCTACCCCTCCTCCCGTCTGCTTCTTTTTAACACTCTTTGATGCATTTTCTATCAAGATTGACCTGAATCCAGTTAGCTATGCCACAATGCATGCAAGAAAAAATTAATGATAAGCATAATGGGGGAAGTTAAATGTGTGAGAGGCCTGTGATGTTTTATGGGTGTCTTTCCAAGATTCTCAAAACTCAACCCCCCATCCAATCTCTTCTTCGTTACTTTGCAAACCCAGCGTCCTCAAAATAACCCCACACCATTCAACCCACATGCTATCAATGTGTCGATGCATACAAAAAAAATAAACCCCCCAACCCCACCTTCCTCCACTGTACTCTGCACCCCGGACAAAAATTCTCATTTTAGTTGAATAATCGAACAAAGAAATCAGACTCCAGATGGCAATAATACGCCCACTACATCTTGCTGACATACTCTTAGCTCCTCACATTTAAACAAAAACACTTTTCTGGTTTTTAGGAGTGACTGAACAAAAGAACAATATAAAAATGCATTAATCTAGTATAATATAATTGAATTTCAGTTTGCACACAATTGAATGGTTTGAAATACTGTATTTTCATGATTATAAGGCGCACTTAAGTCTTAAATTTTCTCCAAAATAGACAAGGCGCCTTATACTCAGTGTGCTTTATATATTGGAAAAAAAATAAATGCGTCATTCATTGACGGTGCGCCTTATATATAGAAAAAATTAAATGTGTCATTCATTGACGGTGCACCTTATAATGTGGTGCGCCTTATAAATGGAAAAAAAATAAAATGTGTCATTCAGTGAGGGTGCGCCTTATAATGTGGTGCGCCTTATATATGGAAAAAATAAAATGTGTCATTAATTGACGCGGTGCGCCTTATAAACGGAAAAAAAATAAAATGTGTCATTCATTGAGGGTGCGCCTTATAATGTGGTGCGCCTTATATATGGAAAAAATAAAATGTGTCATTCATTGACGCGGTGCGCCTTATATATGGAAACAATTAAAATGTGTCATTCATTGAGGGTGCGCCTTATATATGAAAACAATTAAAATGTGTCATTCATTGAGGGTGCACCTTATAATGCGGTGCGCCTTATACATGGAAAAAATAAAATGTGTCATTCATTGGGGGTGCGCCTTATAGTCGTGAAAATACGGGACTTGTTACACATTGACGGCTCTTGAAATGTGGGATCTCTAAGTTGTGAAATTCAATATCATTGATTTATTCAATCATCTTCCATACCACCCATCTTTGTAAGGATTGCGTAGGTTTGCCAGAGCCTATCACAGCTGACTATGAGCGAAAGGCAGAGTAGTACTAGACTGGCCTTTGCCTCTGTCCAAACGGCCTGGGCGTCTATTAGTATTTCAATGGCAAGGAAACATGATTATTCAATGTCAGCCATACCGGTTAAAATGGATGAAATGTTTAAAATGTCTATCACATTTAATGGCAGTGAATGATTTGTATGTACCTTCTTGTAATTGGTAGATGGACTGGACCAGCAAAGGGTACTCAGGACTGGCTGTCTGGTGACTGGAGTCCACACTCCACCCATCAGGAGAAACAGCAAGCTGGCCACTCTGGGACGTCTTTTCAAGCCCTGGAAATGGAGGAAAAAGAAAAATGAAAAGCTAAAACAGAGTTCCACAGGTACAATATAGTATATGTCATCCGTGTCAAAGAGAAAGCAGCATGGGAATGAAAGTTAAAGAGATTCATAATTGGTAATAAACCAGAAATTATTTCCAGTCTTGTTATCTCCATAAACAGATGTAGCATTATCCAGTGGCCTTCTCTACCACGACCCAAACTCTCACAGTCAGGGCTGTTGTTCAGATGGAACACTCCTGCTTGGTGGTTTTGGGGGGAATTTGAACTCAAATTTGACCGTCAGCAGTGTGGAATACCTTGGGCCAGAAGAAGAGCATCCACTTCCAGGTAGGAACATTTTTTCACGAGATACAGGAGTTTCATTAAGGAACCATCGTGAGCTTGATATTTTGCACTGAATTGTCAATGTTGAACGGCACTTAACCAGTAGAGGGCAGCAAAGACAACCAAGAGACCAGTCGATTTCACCTCAGATGCAAATTCAAAGGAATAAGATCCAGCTCACTATCAAACATGATGAGATAATTCCTTTTGGAAGATTAATGAACTTTTTTTTTAAATTAACACGACTTTATTTTCACTTTTTGATCACATCTCACACATAAAACCCCCTAAAATGCACACCAGTGAGTGAATTTAAATCAACCATACACATATGATGCCAATACAACAAAATAACTGACCACTTCCCAATATCTTCATTCTTTTTAAAGTGGTCAACTCCATCCAGGACTGCGATTGTCTAGAGGAAACTGTAAATCTGACACTTAGAGATGATGAAGGAGATCAAGAAGTGCACTCTGTGGGGGAGTTATCCGATATCCTCCAGGAAATCAAAGAACGAATGGAAGAAAGACAAGATGATGAGATTGCTCCAGTAACATCTACACCACAAGTACCTCCAAAACCTTTGCCGCAGCTAACAACAACAACAGGAGAAGGTGAGTGTTAAATTAAACAGCCAGTTAAATTAAACAGTACAGAAAATGGAGGGATGCCAATAATGATGAACGTTTTTTTTCATTTTTAGATTCAGGGCTTGTGTCACTGCCTCTCCATCATCCTAATTCCTACCACCCCAAGGAGCCTTCGCCAAGGAACCCAGATACCCTTGTGCCAATAACCCTGCCTCTACGTGGGTCCCTGGCTAACTCCTCAGGCTCTCCTCACCTTGGCAATATGATTCACCCCCCTATGCCTCCAAGTTGCATTATGGAGGAACTCCAAAGAGCGTTCGCCAACAAGAACAGACAGGAAAGGTGAGTGCTCACATATCTTAGATCAAGGGTGTCGATTACATGTGGGCCAGATCATTTTAAATATAATATTTAGATATTTTTGATACATGGAATAGAATATTTATCTTTGTATTTGTGTCCATGAAGCGTGCATGAAGGGTGTGAGCAGGGCTCGTCACCCCCACGGCTATGGTGCTCGGACGGACGCCTATCTCGCTCCTGTAGCTCAGAAAACCAACACACATCATCTATAGCGGGCATCTGCATTGGAAGCGGTAGCTCGGACTGGCCCAAGAAGGAGGCGGAGGAGAACAAGGAGAATGTGCGGCTGGACCAGTGCTTCTCCAACACATCTGGCCTCCCCACCGACTTGGATGGATGGAACGACTCTGTCATCTCTGGTGGGTCATATGGTTAACCCTAACCCTAATCCTAACCCTAACCATTTTGTATTTAATCACACCTTAACCCTAACCATTTCGTATTCAAACACACCCTAACCCCTAACCCTAACCATTTTGTTTTTAAACACACTCTAACCCCAACCCCTAACCCTGACCATTTCATATTCAAACACACCCTAACCCCTAACCATTTTGTATTTAAACACACCCTAACCCGAAACCTAACCCTAACCCCAACCCCTAACCCTTAAACACACCCTAACCCTAACCATTTTGTATTTAAACACACCCTAACCCGAAACCTAACCCCAACGCCTAACCCTTAAACACACCCTAACCCTAACCATTTTGTATTTAAACACACTCTAATCCCGAACCATTTTGTATTTAAACACACCCTAACCCGAAACCTAACCCTAACCCCTAACCCTTAAACACACCCTAACCATTTTGTTTTTAAACCCACCCTAACCCCTAACCATTTTGTATTTAAACACACCCAAACCCTAACCATTTTGTATTTAAACACACCCAAACCCTAACCATTTTGTATTTAAACACACCCAAACCCTAACCATTTTGTATTTAAACACACCCTAACCTACCCCTAAAAAAATTGGACGTCTAAGAGCGTCCAAAAATTGGATGTTTGTGAGCGTCCAAAAATTGGACGTCCGTGAGCGTCCAAAAATTGAACGTCCAAAACATTTGGACGTCTGAGTGTCCAAAAAAAAAATTACATCCAAAAAAATTGGACGTATATGAGCGTCAAAAGAACCACTCATCCACCGGGCCGCCCATTCTTAGATATTAATCATTACATTTTATTATTACTAAATCATTTATGTGTAGTGGCCATGCACCTGCTTATGACAGGACCCTAACCCAAACCCCTAACCCTAAATAATATTTCAATTGTGTTAGGTAGGTTATTATTGATGATTTTTTTGTGTCACAACTCTAGCTGAAGTAGAGGTTTTATAGCCATAAAACAGTTTTTGAAGGTTGGATTGATTCGTTGAAGGCACTACAAGAAAATGCACGGACCGCCACTGCAGTGTTGTAAAGCCTAAAATTATTTTTTCTGTGTTCAGGTACACTTCCTCGCAGGTTAAGAAAGGAGTTACTAGCTGTGAAACTACGAAACAGGCCCACAAAACAGGAGCTGGAAGATCGGAACATCTTCCCAGCCAGGAACGACCAGGAACGCCAAGAAATACGGCAGCAGATTGAGATGAAGCTGGCTAAGTAATCAATCTTTCCTTCCTCTGTGCACTTAACAGTGATTTCCTTGTATTTACCACACCTAACATCCAATTCTAGTGACTAAATAGTTACAAAAAACACTCCGAGGCTGTCCTGTGCGATATATAGTAGTTTCATTTGATCAATATTTCATTCAAGCGTGATGTAAAGGCAAGAAATTGTAGTGTGGGTATACTTACAGGATTGTCCAGAAAGACAAGGGCTGTTTACATCAGTAAGAGAGAAGCACGACTCCTCCCTTAGGCCTCTGTCTTGACATGCTAGTCATGAATCAACATCATAAAATATGCATGTCAGTCATTAGGAAAATAAATAGCTTTTTCCAGGTTTATCGAGTGAGTCATTGAATAGTGTCCATTCCCAATGACGAGCATATTTTGGTCTTCCATATATTATTTCAGCAGTTTGACAACTTAAATGCTGGACTCTGAACAAACAAAAATGATTTGATAATGATGAAGTGAGAAAGTAATGTATCTCAGCAACAGGTAGAGACAAAAGAATGCCGCCGGGAAGCCTCTTTGTACAATATGCACTGAGTCACATTAGAAAGTGGTTACAGACTTGGATAAAAATAGCACCGATTTTTTATTTTAAGCAGAGCCAAGGAACACATTGTCCAAATTGCTCAAGGGGGATTACCAGTGTCAAAAGAGAAAGTACACCATACCTGTCAACTGGTACGTTCTCGCCGTAATTGGTACAACTGAAAGCCCATTTTTATATTGGTACGCTGTACACATGAAAATGGTACGCTAAACGGTGATTTTGAGAAAAAAAAATAAATTAAGGCACTTTCTAGCCATTTTTCACCATCCGCCATTGTTTCTTCCCGGAAACGCATGTCTGCCAAGTGATATATGTACCGGCGCCTCTGATTGGCTAAAAAAAAAAGATCATGATAAACATTTCGTTTTGTAACACTTTCACCATGTGATTTCCGTTTAAACACATAAACATACATTTTCTACTTGTTGTTCGTGATTTTTTACAAAAAAGTAAAGTGGTAAGATTTTCCATGTATTTATACATATATGTAAGGGCGAAAACAAAATTTGGTAAGATCACAAATGGTTCGAGGTTGACAGGTATGGTACACTTTTGAAAAAAAGTGATCCCTGACTACTTTGCTTTTCAGTTTCTGGGGCTACAGAGCAATAGGTCTTTTTTACGGGGAAAAATAAACCCTTAATAAATTAACGAGAAATGGGGGAAAAGTTAAGTACATTCCAGATGATTTTTGTGAGAATAGGCGGAACGGGAGATGAATGAATGAACATACTTACAGTCGGATGAAGCAAAGATCTGCAAGGGATAATCGAGGAATTACTGCATATTGGACTAGGTGCAATAACTTACCGTCAATGTTCTCTCCAAATTTTTGTTGGTCTGGGTAGAAAGACAACATCCATGAGCGCACTGAGTACCAGTGTGAGCGACATCTTCATTGCTCGCTATGGGCACACCAGTATCACACCTGCCATAAGCAGGTGCATGTCAATTTTCCCTCAATTTTTTCATGTAAAACATGTTGTAAAACACGAAAAACATAAGAGTGGACACAGCTACTTCCACTGGCTGCTGCGTAAACGGCGCCATCATGGGGAAAGGGGTAAAAAAATGGATTTTATTTACTGCGCGCCATATGATTGCTGCTGCGCAGAGAAGATGAGAGTAGTGCGCAATTGCGCACAGGAGCAACTTAGAGGGAACATTGCTAACTGGCACAAGAGGCTTCGACTTTTCCTGCAAAAAACATTGTCATGTTATGCCATGCTAAAAACACTGGTGCAACGTCATTTAGGTATTCATGTTTGTGATGAAGACAATATTTTATCTTAGTTAGAGGCAAGACTTTTACTGGCTCTGTTAAGTCATCCTGTATTTACAAATTTACAGAACAGGGATGCACAGCCAATTATTTTAAGACACGGACATTCCAATTGTAGTATAGCAGTGGCAGGATCTTCGTGTTATGTAAGAAGTCCATTCCAGACAGTACGTTGGGTATTGTTTTGATTCCCTTAGGGGTTGATTGCTCAGGAGGATCAATCAAGATCTATGGTGTCTATTTTTATGAACAGGCACAAACATTTTTTTTCATCAAGCCCACATTTCTTTTGTGTTGTTCTGGAAGTATAGCTTCAACAATTTGTGAAAAGTTGAAAACTGTATTCCAATTCATGTATTCGTTTTCTACGTGACCGTACGTTTGGTCGCCGGTCTTTTGGTCCCTTTTGGTCGCCAGTCAAATGTACTTAGATATTAAAGTGCTTAGATATTAAACTCTCTCTCTTAGATATTAAACTCTCTCATGAATATAATTTTGAGAGCTGGTTTCAACAATAAACTCTCTGTCACCATTTGACCGGCGACTAAAAGACCGGCGACCAAACGTCCAAGCACCGTTTTCTATATCCCTCGTAAGCAGTCAGAGGCAAACTGGATAATAGTCCATTTGATTTTGGCTAATAAGTGACTGGTTTCCAACCAATTATTTATTCATTTGTTTTACTTTATTTATGACTTTAGTTGGCATGTAATGCAAAATACATGGGACTCGTGCATGTAAACACATCCCAGTGAAAGACAGCCATAGGCTAATTTCCATTTTTGTCCCTACGCAGATCACACACAAAAATACGAGATAACTCTAGAGAGAGAGAGACTATTTTGTAACTGTCTTGGTGAATCTATTTACATTTGTTGATTGACTTTAATCTTTAAAGCGGCATAATTTTACAAATAAAATTCAGCGAAAGGGGGGAAATCCTTTTTCTCAGCACTTTCCCAGCTCCTCATTTCATGGGTTTTCTTGAAAACCTGCTGCTATATTAGTTGCACATCCAGCAGAAAATGCAATTTGGCTTCATGGGTTGTAAAAATGCTCTGTCTATACAGTAGCTATGATCGATGATCTTTCTATTTTTAGACTGAGCCCTGCCTCTTGAGTGACTTTGCTGCAGCCACACGAGGCTTTTCTAATTTTAGCTACCGCCCACTCAATAATGTATCTCACTATACTCTCCCCACTAATGTGTCACAGTCTGTAATATACAAATAAAATGGAGAGAAGCGCTAACTAAGCAAAAAAGAATATGCACAAAGTGATAGGAACATAAGAAATAAAGACAGAAAAGACTCAAATTGAATCCCTCATGAATAAAGCTTACTGTATTTTCATTTTAGCACTGAACAATAATAGACACTCACAAGAAGCATCTCATTACTGTATAAATATTTGACTAATGTATGCAAGACAGGTAAAGGGACATTGCATTTGACGTTGAGACCCCCCCCCCCCTGATTGAATGAGCCTACGTAATCTAGCATAAATAAGAAAAACTGGAAAAAAACGTACTGTTTTCTAAAAATAGGTTAACAACATGTACAGAGAATCCCCCTCTAGTGTGTTGCTAGGCAGAAATATGTATTTCTGTGCGACCACTATTGTCTCGGAGACAGCGAATATAGTTGCCTAGCAACTCAAGAGGGTGGTCTTCATTTATTTCAAATCTAATACGTACAAGGAAAGGAGGTGTTTCTGATTGGTTGTCGTGACTTTTTCCATGTGATTTCAACAGACAAAATAAAAATCTACGTTGGACAGATTTTACTCTCAGTTGAAATCCCGATTGAAGTTAACATGTTTGAAGACATTTTTGATGTCATTGTGAGCATGAATTGTCGTGTCTCCTGGTGCCCTACGATTGGCTGGCCACCAATTCAAGGTGTCCCCCACTTACTGCCTATATAATTAGCTGGTATATGCTCCAGCATCCTCCTTAACCCTTGTGAGGGTAAGCAATACAGAAAATGAATGGATGAATATTTTCTAAGGGAACACAAAGGCAGGCTGCTCATGCTATTTTTGTACCCTAAGTGATGTATGTGTTAATTTCCAAAGACTGGTTGCTATATGAGGTTGTATTCATTACATAATTGTAAGGTGTGAAAAATGGCTGAAGGGAGTCTTGCAGTGAATGTCATTCTGCTCTGTCCTCTATCCTGCCATAATTGGGTCACCTTTATAGTGTGGATTGTTCAGTATTTATTATACATAACAAATATTAATATTTCATAAGATCACTTCTTTTGGATGCCCTGCCGAGGGGGAACTCACAAGCTAAGGTCATTCAATAATTAAATGTGAATTCCTTTAGCAAAATACATAGAATGGAAAACTGAACAAAAGTATTGGGGTTTCTAATATTCTACAATATATTACAATACAGTGTTCCCCCGCTACTTCGCGGTTCAGCTATCGCGGACTCAGAGCTTTGCGGATTTTTTTTGAGGAAAAAAAATACAAATATTACATTGAAACAACATATTTTACAGTTTTTTTTTGTTATAACATGAATTTCACTCTCTCCACCCGTATTTTATATGGTGTACTGTATACAGGGGGGTAAAAATAAATAAAATAAATTTAAAAAAAAATGGAATTAAATTCAAATTAAGCATTTTTGAAGGGGAATCCCTACTTCACGGAAATGCACTTATCGCGGGTGGTCCCGGTCCCCATTAACCGCAACAAGCGAGGGAACACTGTAATATTATCCACCTATTTTCATCATACATTTCTGTGCACAAAGAGCAATGTAGGTTTCAGTCTCTTGCCTAAAGGCTTTAAAAAATATGCAGTCAGAATTGTGAACCCTAGGTGTCTGGACAACCTCATCAAATGTGCCATGTTTGGCTATTCAATATTTATATCTATTGAACTGTATTCCTTTAAGAAATGAGGGCACCTCAGCTGTAAAACGTACCGAAATCCTTTGTGTGTACTGCTGGCCAAGTGTATCTCTAGTTGGGGATGCCGCAAGTAGGAGTCTACTCTAGCCCTGCCCGCTGCTCATTATGCATGCAGTAACCAGGGCGACTGAGGCAGAGCCTCTCAGGCAGCCCATCACGACTCATCTAAGAACAGTGTGTAGTAGAGAGTGCTTGGGGTAGTAGAGGATTGAAAGGATCCAGGCAATACATGGATCCCCTCTGCTTTCACAAGTAATCCAATAGAAGCTGTGCAAGGACAGCATTTGAGTCAAATTCCAGATGTTTGGCGCACCTCTGCCCAAGTATCACAGCCGTGGTTCGGATGCCAGATGGATACATAGGCAAAGTGATAAAAGTGAAAGGAGGACAAGTCCGTGACTGTGGGACAATGGTTCAAAACGTGGTTTTGGTGTTTCTGCGCAGGAGACTGAGCCAGAGACCCAATGTGGAAGAGCTGGAGAGTCGCAATATTTTGAAACGTAAGTTTTTTTTAACTGCTTCTCATTGTAAATAACTGTGTGTGGTGGGGTAGTCAATCCAGAACACAGGGGATTCCGTATGTATAACCATACTTTTCTAGTGTAGAATTTGTTTCTTGGCTGAGCAACGTTTCAGAAGTGTCATCGTGATTTTGTGTTCCCCATTTTAATTCTAAAAAATATATATTTTATGGTATCCTTGTTAATGAACCCTTAAAATATTCAGGATGTACCTACCTTACCCCTTTATGCAGAGACCTGTTCCTACTGTTTGACTCACAAGTAACTAAAAAAACCAAAATATTTAGGACAGCACACAGAAAGATGTATTGTGGTATGTAAGATATTATAATATTCTCCAAGAGGTCATAAAGCAATGGCCAGATCTGAGGGTAACCTTACCGTAAGAGAAATATGGCCCAACAATCATAATGTGGAAAACAACGGCAGAAACT
Source organism: Stigmatopora nigra (assembly GCF_051989575.1). NCBI lineage: Eukaryota > Metazoa > Chordata > Actinopteri > Syngnathiformes > Syngnathidae > Stigmatopora > Stigmatopora nigra. The sequence continues at coordinate 5,914,256 of NC_135508.1, read as the reverse complement.
TTCACAATGCCTACTCTATCCCTACGTTTTGGTAAATAATTAGACACCAGTAAGCCTCCCATTTGAGAAGTGGTCAGGATAAACTCCTATCTAGGCATGAATACTGCCGACTCTTTTGCACCAATAAGCAAGCTTCTTTACATTCCCTTTTAAACACTGTTTGTTGTCTCCTATTTTCCTCTACATGGTTAAAGTCGAAATTGGTTTTCTCAGCATGAAAGTAGCTATGGGAACCTGCAGACCGAGAGCTATCTCTATACCAATCATTTCTGTTCATGTGTCCAATATCGTGTAAAGCCACTTGTGACCCATTGTATAGGACGCTCGATAAAAAAAGCGGCCATGTTTTGAATGTGTTTTCCCTCCTCCAGAGAGAAATGACCAGACAGAACAAGAGGAAAGGAGAGAGATTAAACAGAGGCTAAATAGAAAGGTACTACATTCTTCAAACTTTTAAAGCTGTTCTTATTGACTGTGATGATTGTAATCTTGCATTCCTTGCCCGGCACAGCTAAACCAGCGGCCAACAGTAGATGAACTTCGGGACAGAAAGATTCTGATCCGTTTCAGCGACTACGTAGAAGTGGCTAAAGCTCAGGACTATGACAGGAGAGCAGACAAACCCTGGACGAGGCTCTCAGCAGCAGACAAGGTCCAATTATGTTTCATATTTAACAGTTAGAAGAAGAAGAAAACCTGCCGTATTGCTAACGGTCTTTGTATTTACTCATAGGCTGCCATCCGTAAAGAACTGAATGAGTTCAAAAGCACTGAGATGGAAGTACATGCATCCAGCAAACACCTTACGAGGTTTGTGTTTTGAGCCGTGTGTGTACAGTATAGTAAGGATGGGCAGCTATTCTGGGAAGCAGGGCTCCCACTTTAGCTCTTATGGTTCATCTGAAGAGGAGCGAGGAGCTAAAAATAGTCATGGGGAGAGGGGAGGAATAATGAAATGCCACTGTGTCCTTGGCTAAGCTTGTTTGCATTTAGAACAAAAGTCCTGTGTTGTAACATTGACCCAGAGAGGATAGCAGTATTCAAATATGAAGCTACATTAGAGCTGAACAAAAGCAGTCATAGCAGGCTGACATAACTCATCTCTCTATTTGTGCCCCTAGGTTTCATCGGCCATGAGAGCCAGGAGTTTCTTCTGTGAAGAAATGCTTTGAATGTGCTGAGTGTCAACAAGCCCACAGCCTCATCAGCTGGTCTTCTAACTTCTTCCTGCTTGAACAGGAGATGATGCTTGCAGCTTCGTGTTCAGGAGACCGCTGACCTTTCCTAATGGCAGCAAGCTGCAAGGGCGCTATAATATCAAGTCTGTGATTCCCAATGAGGAAAAATGAATTTAGCCTATGAGTCAGTGTGTTTTTTTGGTACCGTTTTATGGACATGAGTCTTTGAAGAAGACTGTGCATGTGGCCACTTTTTCTTAACTGATGAATAATGTGTCACTTGACTTGAGATGGATTTGATATTCACTGTACATATCGTATGTCGTCTCCACTGTAAAGAGAACCTTTGTAAGATGACTCTTCAAAATACAGTCTTTTCTTAAAAAGAAGGCTTGTTTACTTTGTCAAACTTGTTTTTTTTAGAGGAACTGAAAGTATGAATTTGAATGGATTTTGTTGGAAAAACTTAGATTTTCCTTCAGAATTGATGTAAAATGATACGATACAAAATTGATTGAAAGTTATTTGTTAATTTACACAAACAAATTAGAGTTTATAACAAATTCATTTAATGACAAATTGGAAACTTACATGAAAGAGCAACATTTAACTATACAGAACAAAGTTATTATGACAAATAATTAACTGTTCTTTTAAAATAACTTCTTTCTATTGATGACCATGAACACAAAACAGATGTCCTAAATCTTCCATTGCCCCCTTTGCTGCAAAATGAAAACAGGCAGAACAATGTGATGATGGTAGCAAACGACCACTAGATTGGCATGCCCTGCCCCTTTGCCATGTAGAAGATACATGCAAAGTCCATCTGGCATTCTGTGGTTTTAATTGGACTTCTTCTCTGTTCAAATATGGACTGATTTTAAACTGCTGGGACATTTGGAAGGTTTGAACTAAAAATTGACGACAAGCGACAATGTGAGTTTCAATGCCTTTACGTCAAAACTCTGCTCCAGTGGTAGATTCATTCAAAACGAGTCTGTGCTTCTCGCCCCACCACGAGACTAAATTTTGAAAGCCAACATAAATCAATAAAGACCAGAGAGACTTGCCATGACCTTATACCTGGAAGAAGTCAGGACAGAGATCTACACAAGGAGTGCCCAACCTGTCAATCATGGTAATTGTTTAAGATGACCACCAATATAGACTTTAAAAAAAATAAAATGAAGTGGCAGGTGGGCCAAAGGTACTAAAAAAGTAAATAATTGATCAAAAAAGTTGAGCACTCCTTCTCGGGATAATCTCAAATATACATCCTATAATGTGTAATTTGACAAAGGAAGAATTTGACATTTTTTCTACCAAATAAGGAAGATCCAATCAAACTTTTGTACAAAAGCTGTGCTGTAAACTAACTAAATTGAATGAGACATAATATAAGAGAAAACTAAACTGGTGTCAAACCTGATCATCAGTTGCATTTCCACTTGCCATTGTTTTGAGGAGGCGCTCCTGGATTGACTCCATGTCTTTTTTAAGATGCGCCATCTGTTAACAGTGAACGTCAGTCATATAGTGTCGCACACACAACATGATACACATTGGGCAATTTTACATATGAGGTAATGATACAACAGAAATGTTACAAAGATATCAGCCCATATATAATGAGACAGTTTCTATATAGTATTGTATTAAAACTTGGTTCAGACCTGAAATGTGAATAATTTCTCGTCGTGCTTATGGCTGAAGTGTAGATCTCGCAGGGTTCTCTTCAGGACATCCATGCTAGATGAATAATCACATTAGTAAAAAAGGTATGAATTCATGGGTTCCCTTTTCCTTCCCAAAGCCGTTAAAACAACTGGATTACAATAGATTAAACCAGGGGTGTCAAACTCCCTTTGGTCTGCGGGCCGAATACAGCTTAATTTGAGATCAAGCGGGCTGGACCAGTAAACTCATTGCAAAATTACATAGAACTAACAATAAGCCCACTTTTTTCCTTTGTATTAGTCACTAATACTAATAATTAGTGCAAAGAATGAGTAAATTATCAAAATGTTTATTAAAAGAATTTTCCTTTTTTCATTGTGAACAATATATTATGAACAAGAGAATAACATAAGAACATAAATAAATGTCAATTCATGTTGTCTGCATACTAAAACACGGCACCCGTAGCGGATAATACAAGAACTACAAATTTTAAAGAAAATTCTTTTTTTTTTATACAATGCAGCTTTCTTCCCCGGGCCGTACGAAACCACCAGACAGGCCGGATCCGGCCCGCGGGACATATGTTTGACACCCCTGTATGAACATACGGCGTCACTCCCAGCTAAATGTCCCTAAAATATTAAAGCATACACGTTCTCTTAAGATTAAGATAACACCAGAGGCTAACTAGCAAGCTATCTTGCCTAACTTGCAAGTAGAGGCAAGAACATTTATAAAACTAACATCGAACTTTTACTTACTATCATATCTGACTAGGATGCCATCTAAAATCAGCATTTTTTACCTTTTGATCGCCTGCTTGTGATATGACTGGAAAAGTGTGTTGTGCTTTTCTAAGCATATCTATAAAAGAGATAATGCAATTGATCACAACAATGTTGAAAATTCCAACAAACCATTAACATTTATTTTTCTTTGTGAGTTATTTTTGGTGGTGTTGAGATGAGGGGGGAATTCATGACTTGATCTAAGAGCGAGAATACCTTTAATTCTTTTTCGTTGCTATTCAGCATAGTCCTCGCCTGCTTCATTTTGTGAATCTCTTTCAGAAAAACCTTTTGAACATCTCCAAATTTCCTGTAGAGGAATTTGGAGGAAACCAGTTTAATCTTCAAGGCTCTATCCATCGACCATGGTTTATAGCTGTTAATTTTATTATGTGGAATAATAATAATAACCAAAGTTTATGTAACAAGACAATGAGAAACAAAAAAGGACCATTTTGGACTCCCGTACAGAAGAGACCACTAATGTTTTAGTTCTTGCCTTTCGATATCATTTTTACTGGCAACATTTATTCAGAGAACATACTGACTGACCTGTGTTTGCCAAGTTGCGTCTGGAGAGAAAAGATATGTTCCTGCATGGTCTTCATGTTTTCTTTGTAAAAACTGCTCATTGTCTTGACATCATTCTGTCGTGAAAAACATTTAAAGATAATTTTTTTACAACCATATCAAGTAGCATTGCACTGGAATGACAATTTTTGGCCAAATCCAAAAATTAAGAAATCAATGTCGCCATAGTGGAGTGTTAGAAGCAAAAGTAATGTCACACCATCACCAATTTCATATCTGCTCGTTTGGTGAGTCGTTGGAGTTACAAAAGCAATTGCAAAGGTTTTGTTCTCTAAATTCTCTGAGTAAACCTACCGTATTTTGCCATTTAACATACCCGGGTATATTAAATGATTTTTGCTTTTTTGAGCCTCACGTTTGTGCGCCATTTAATATACCCCTGCCATTTAATATACCCCTGCCATTTAATATACCCCTGCCATTTAGTAAACCTCGGTATATTAAATGGGTAGGTTTATATTAAACAGCAAAATACGGTAGTAAGCATGCAATTCAAGGCACATTTTTGTTATGTAAAATATGTAAGAATAGAGTTGGGTATTATACATGAATGTGCAGAAAATGAAGATGCTTTCAGTGTGTAACTTTGCCTTTAGTTTGTTGCTCAGTTGCACAGAGAATTTACTGAGGTTAACACCAACATCAGGTAACCCAAAATTTCCCACGTGGTTCCCGCCATATCCACCATCCATGTTGCAGTGATTTGCCATCATTTGAGAGCAGGTGGCTAGGCCATTGCCTTCGGTGGTCTCCTCTGATACTAAAGATGACAGAGAAATCAATACGCCAATGTGGGATTTCTTTTAAATTCTTTAAACAGTTCTCAACTTGCTTGCTTTTACTAAAGCACACACATCAGTAGTTGAATTGAATGTTAAATCTATGTTTACCTGGCATCGGATTAGATCCTGAATTTGAATATGTTGTTTTCTGTCAGCAAACAATTAATATTTGAGAAAGAAAATTATTTCAAAGTTACAAAAAAACAATTCATTCACCTGTGATAAAGTACAACTTACCTCAATTGTTGAGGCAATCGCGCTTTGCTCAACTTGAATGGACAGACAAACAGAAACCTGAGATAAATCAGAATCTGTAGTAAAATTACAATTTAGGTCCTGATTCATTGTGACAGAAAACTCTGAATGGGGAGAAGTGGCAATGGACTTTGTGGATGCCAACGGAGAAGAGCACACTGAAATTGAAGACTGCTGGATCAAATGTGACTATAAGACAAAAGAACAGAGTGATTAAATTATATATACATATATTCTCTGTATATGTGTGTGTGTGTGTGTGTGTGTGTGTGTGTGTGTGTGTGTGTGTGTGTGTGTGTGTGTGTGTGTGTGTGTGTGTGTGTGTGTGTGTGTGTGTGTGTGTGTGTGTGTGTGTGAAATAATTTGTCACCTTTAGTGTGGAAGACACTGGCAGATTGAAGGCAGGAGAGATGGCCATCTCCATTAAGTGAGTGGATATTTCACGGCCTGGAAGGGTCCAAAACAAGCACAGGTGTTCAAATATCTTGTCCTATTTAAACTTTCAAGTACAATGTAACCTCACGATATGAGCATTTGACCCAATGAGTTTTTAATTGTTGTAGAAAATATCTCATTAGGTTATTTGAAGGGAAATATGGAAAACAGACTGGATAGTTGTCCTTAAGGACCAGAGTTAGTGACACCTGTACTATGACAAATTCATTTATATTCACACCAGATTGCAAGTTTATCATCTTCAATAGCATTGAAAGAGTTAACTAGTGGTAGTTACTTACTTTGGCTCTTCTCTATACATGAATGGTTGGAGATGTCATTTTGTGCTGGAGTCTTTTTAGTCATGGCCTTCTTTGGTTGGGTATCTTGACTTTTCCGCTAATTAATAGAAATGGAATGGATGGTAAGTCTATAGGGTGTGATCCTTACACAGGAAAGGATGTGACAGACATTTAAATTACAGTGTTCCTGTTTATCAGGTTAAATTTAAGACTTTTAATTTTTAATGAATGCCAATTCAGGGGATAAATTTACCAGTTAACCTTGCAAAAAAAAAATTAGTAACTCTAGAGAATAAGAACGTCTTATCATATACATTATAAAACAACGAGGCACAATTGGAAATTAAAAGTACCATATTTTCACAACTATAAGGCGCACTTAATACTCTTAAATTTTCTCCAAAATAGCCTTATAATCCAGTGCTTTATATATGGAAAAAAAGATGTGTCCTTCATTGAGGGTGCGCCTTATAATGCAGTGCGCCTTATAGTCATAAAAAAACGTAAACAAAATCCAGTGCTTTTTAATGGCATTTTGCCAAGATGAGGAAGTTTAACTTTCAAAGACTGAAGGTTCCTTTGAATAAATATTCAGCAAATATTGAAAGTATTGTGATGTTAATCATTTAAGTAAGTGGTAAGTGGCTGGCATGATTTCTCACAGTTCCTTACCTTGGTTTGTTGAGGTGCTTCGAATGTTGAATAGATGTCATCGCTGTCTGGCTCGGTATAGTTCTTACCCAAAGTGGCAGTCCGACGGGGTCTTTTCTTTTCACAGAGTTCGACAGCTTTTGAAATTGGCTTGTTAGGCGAGCACTCCTATAGTACAAGTATAAAGTATCGCTTATTTAAAGTAATAATGACACCTTGTGGCTGACTGTAGTTATGTTACACGAGTTAAAATGGAAAATACTGTATGTGTACATCATACTTACCTTGTTATGTCCTGAATTTCTATTTCTAGATGTCAGGACACCTCGGGGTAAAGGCGTGATTTCTCCTAACAGGAGAAAACAAATTTAAAACTAAGGAAATGTGCTGATTAACCATATAACATTGAGCGTTTTAATTAAATTTAAACTTTGTGTCAGCAGTTCTGTATTTGATTTGTGTGTGTGTGTATATTGTACTTGATTTTTGAGGCTGAAATGCTTTATCCATAGTTGATTTCTTTTGGGATTGTGTATTTTTGCATTTTGCTTTCTTGTTTGAGAGCTTCAGCCGGCTGGCATTTGGAAAACTTGTATCTTCTTTGGTAGTGAACAAATGTGTCTTTCCATTCTGCTTTTCCTGAAATTTTCAGTTCACAAACAGAGAAATAATTTGTTATTTAAAAGAGTAAATTTTTTAATAAATGAATAAAAAAATCTGAAAAAGGACACATACAGTTTTTGCCAGTTCTCCTGTACAGGTTGTTATAGAGTATTCTGGAGATTTACTGACACCTCTGTTAATAAAAAAATAAAAAAGTATAATTAAATGAAATAAATTTGAATACAAGTAATCTCAATTGTATTCAATAGTTAGACATACTTGCATGATGTGGCTGATTTGCCAATACATGTGTTGAATGTTACCTAAAAGCAAACACTGCAGTGTCAATAACTTTGATTGTTACACTTTCTGGTGTCATAAGATAGAAAAATACAGTATTTACCTCAGGGCTAAATTGTTCCTCAGTGGTGAATTCATAAACATTTTTTCTGTAAAAGAGTTGAAATAAATTACAATTTGAATGCAAAATGTCAATTATTTTACATTATACTTCTATATCTCTAAATTGATATTATTTCTTAAATTTTGTAAAATTTGCAGTGTACAGTTTATTTAGTCTATAGTACAGTGCAGAAATGACAGTATAAATTACACATATTACCTTTGGTTTTCAGAATTCGATGTGATCTTACTGTGGGGTTTGAAAACATCTGCCTGTGCATTTTTCTATGGAATGTTAAAGTGCAAGAAAGTTTTTAAAAAATCATGAGTAAATCAAATCTCTTCTCGCAATAAAACAGTACAAACACTTACTTCATTCTTGGGAAGCAACTTAATACTAAAGCAGAAAAACAAAGAAAATTATGAGTGCATGTGTTTTATGACTCTTTTCGTTGTAGAACAACACATAATGTGATCACTCTTATTGCAGTAGAATGTGCACCTGTTAACACTAGGAATCCTTTTCTGTGATCTACTTCCAGCTTTTTCTTCGGATTGCCTTTTTGTGGAATAGCTTGAGATAGCTCTCTAAACAAAAAAATAACAAATGTATTAGATTACTATGTTTGATTTTCTCGCCAAACGAATCTGATGTATATAAACCCTGCCAAGTTTCGATTAGTCACTGTCAGGTAAACGAAGCGGAAGATATGTCTACTAATGTAGAATTTCGTAGACCTCTGATATTGGAGAAAATATGTTTCAACGAAAAAAATTTACAGTGCTTATGAGCGCAGCCATATTGTGAAGACAGTAATTTAGGGTCGGGACACTCGGAGTGTGTATTTGAACGACAGTTACATCACAATCCATTCAAACTTAGTGAAAACTCCTCGCACGCACTCATAATGGATCCTCCCTGTTGGCTATTTTGAGACAATATTAGGGGATGGAATATTTGCATGCCTCACCAACGACCGTACCCCAAAAGAGCTTTTTGTGCTGCTGCCATAGTGGGAAGAAATGATCTTAAATGGTGGCATCTTCTGGTGACATGACTTGTAAATAAAAGTGTTCAAATTTCACCTGTTACTGAAGGGTTTTTACTTTATAATTGAACGTTCAACTCCACATATTAAACAAACACTCAAATTTGCTCATAATATGACTGATGGTGCTTATTATTAGTTAGCCTAAAGCTATAAAAAAATGTTTTCATATTTTCCCTCAAAAATTTATGTTATTTTATAATGATTATTATTATACAATAAGATATTGTATAGTGTACTTTGAAAGGTTTTAAAATAGGGAAAAATATGTTTACATCTTGTGTCATATTATGTAGTATAGAAAAAGCAGAATACCCCAGCATTTGAATTCTTCTTCTGGTTGGTTGATGTAGATTTCCCATTTGAAGCTCCCATCAATGAACGCCTATCTTTGTTCATGGTATTGTCAAGTTGTTTCCTCCGGTATGTTATATTTTTGAGAGTACACAGTTCCAAATCATGTGAGCTCCTGGAGATTTTTTCTTTGGGGTGCTGTGGCTTCTTTGCAACATTTGCAAATTTCTCTAGAAAATCAGAGGATTGTTTAGTAACAAAAACTAAACTTTAAATAAAAGATTTTGTAGTTTTATTACTAAAAAAAATTTGCTTTTCGGAATGACACCAAATATTATTTGCACATTACTTACCATGCTGTGACAATTTTTGCACAGGCCACGGTACATCCATTGATGACATTTTATTTCTCCAAGCCCTGAACATAGTTGTACATGCTTATCACATATACCCTATAAACTCCTAAAAATAATACAATATGAAGTTTCTTTTTCATGCTTACACAATTTTCTCAGTTAGTGTGTCAGGCAGAATAGTATCCTCTGGTGGAAAATACGTGAGGGAAGGATGTTTCTTAATACACACACGTTACTTATTATGGGATTAAAATGCCTGAAAATCACTTACCTAGGGATTGCTCTGTATCCTGTCCCGTTAGTCTCTTTTCTGATTCACTTATCAGTGGCAAGTTCTGTCAGACAAGCAAACAAAGAGAAGCTGTCACCAAATCTATCACATAGTATGTGCTTACGGCTGCAAGCGGAACAAGATAAACATTTACCGAACAGGCAAAAAGTAAACAAACTTCATTTTTTTTTTCATCTCATCTTCTGAACCGATTTATCCTCACTAGTGTCGCCGGGGTGCTGGAGCCTATCCCAGCCGGGGCAGAGGCGGGGGACACCCTGAATTGGTGGCCAGTCGATCGCAGGGCACAATGAGACGGACAACCATGCACACTCACACCCATACCAAGGGGCAATTTAGTGTCCAATCAGCCTACCATGCATGTTTTTGGAATGTGGGAGGAAACTGGAGTACCCGGAGCAAACCAAAGCAGGTCCAGGGAGAACATGCAAAGGTCACACAAATGGACATTACCTGGATTTGAACCCAGGACCCCAGAGCGGTGAGCCCAATGGGCTAACCACTCGCTCCACCGGGCCGCCCCAATAGTTTTTTATGTTCGAAAATAATGGTCTAATGATGTATAATCGAAAAGGAGAAAATATCCGTAATGGGAGAAACAGCAAATGTGGTCTAGATTAAGACATCATAGCAATATTGTCACAAGTTTTAATACCATGACCATTTAGGAATTAACTACGTCAATAAAATGTTCAGAGTAACACCATACCTGCTTTGTCATTCCATATTTGAGAGTTTTATTATCAGAGGTCTTTTGTCCTACTATGGCAACACATTCTCTTTTATCCGAAGCCATATAACTCTTCAGAAATGGTTTCCTTTTGCTCTCATTTGGATTGTCTGACACAAAGAAAAAAATCATTCATATTATTATGATTATTAAAAGGAAGGATACACCTTAAATTAATAGTCAGATGTAGCCAAATACCAATTCAAACAAGTTCCAATACTTTCAAAAAAGTGATTACCAAACCACAATTAAGTATTTACATCTTCTAAAACTCAGATTATATTTTCAATTTCCCACTTTAATGATAGAGTCGTCAAACAAATATCAAAGATCATTAAAATGTGACCTTTTGAACTGCTGTTTCCTAAGGTAGTCAATTTAGGATGCATCATGTTGGCTGCAACCTGCATACAAAATTTAAAAAAAATGAGGAATGATTTACACAAAAGTGCAATATTGGCTTGAATAAAAACAAGCAATAAATAATAAACCAACAAAAAACTGCTGCCTGTTTAATTTAACAGGGAGTAAAATGACATGCACTCTTTACTATTTGTGTTACAAATATTATTGAGTTAAGTATGCAGTTTACCTGGGAGTTCTCTTTCTCAACATTGACATTGAGTGCCATATTTGCAACAGATGTCTTTATCAATATGCTCTGCAGGGGAAGAAAACTTGTTTATTAATTTCCCCAGATATTTTCCTAAAATATAATTTTCACCAAAAACGGGTGTTTTTGTGTACTACAGGCAATCACCTAATCCGTACTTGCAATCTATACATTATGAATACATTTCTGGTAGTGCAATTAAAATATGCATATTGTCAGTACTTCACCTTGTCCTTTCTCTGTCCATAGATGTTACAAACAGTAGGCAGTATGTCCAAATTGGAGCAGAAGATAATGGTGAGGTTTGATCCTTTCAAACTGCCTGTCATGACCACTTCAGAGAACCGTAACTGTAAAATTTGTTTTGTTCCCTTCTCTGGAGGGAATGGGCACAAGTATGTATACAAGTGAAACATGAATTCATTCTTCTCCTTCCACATCTTCCCCCTTTTTAAATATATTTATCAAAAATAGCTGAGTTTGTGTATGACATGTGTCAAACTCCCACAAAGTATTACAAGAAAACAAAGAACCATGAAGTACATTTTTCTTCTACACAATCAATGATTAGTGAAATATTATGATTGCTATTTTAGCATAGACGTAGACTGCATACAAACTACACCTTTAATGACTTATAGCTGTGTGTGCATTATATTTTTTGAAGAAATATTCATAAACTAAAACAAAAAACTTCACCAAGTTAATATCTCTAATTCACTTTTTTCACTTTGTGCGAAAGACATGCACTAAATTCAATGTTTTTTTTTAATGATGATTGCTTACATTTATTTTTTTTATGATCAAAGTAATAGTGTTCACTATCAAATGCCTTATCTTATATATTTTAAGTCCATTAAATGCATATAATGTACCTGTAAGGCTGTAACTGTGGAGCTCATTCACAGAGATACAGATTGAATCCCAGAGACCTGTCTACATGGAGATGTCAATTAATCATTCATATGTAAATATTGTCACCCTCTTAAAATAATTGCCCAAGTCATTTCTTTACAAAACTTATTACTACTTTTCATAAATATCAAAATTCTTCACATTTTTCATTTAGTGTATTTTTGCAAAAGACAAAAAAACTGCTTAGGCAAATATTTTATGTAATAATAAAATGTAAAATTTGGATACTTTTCAATCTAGACATACCGGAGTCTTTTCATCAGCAAATGAGAAATAAAAAGAAAGGCTCTGGCTGCCGAGGTTGAAGTCAATCCAGAATTTGTCCAGCTTGTCATTGGATGGCATCAGGAGCTAAAGCATAAGCAAAAATGTTTATGAAAATCTCTTTGACCAACATGCATTAAACACCACTTCCCATATATGTAACAATCCTATCAATATACAGGACATATGGTTGTTCTCAACCAAGATTAATAGATACTGACCTTATAATCATCCAGATAAACCTCAAAACATGGGTAGGACTTCACTCTGTGGTAGAGGACAAAATACAGGAGGATGAGCGGTTCTGCTTATTCTCAGTTCATTGAAAAAAAATGTATATACATGTTTTATTAAAAATACATTCAATTGTGATAACACTTGCTGGAAAGATGTTATAATTTTTGCCTACCTTCTACTGTCACCTTGTAATCCGTTCACGAAGTTCAGAAATGTACGGCAATCCTAAAATTAGACAGGTTGATAAGAAAATTGCTATAAACTGTAAATTTGCACACCGTATTTTCACGACTATAAGGCGCACCCTCAATGAATGACTTTTTTCCATATATAAGGCGCACTGTATTATAAGGCGCACTGTCTATTTTGGAGAAAATGTAAGACTTTTAAGTGCGCCTTATAGTCGTGAAAATACGGTAATTGCTATTGACTTCCAGGTATGAAGCACTCACTACACAGTCACCTCTAGAGCCAGCCATTGTTGATGTTTTGGATTTTTTTTGTATAAAATCTGGCAGTGGGGGAGGAGCTATATGATGGAATATTTTGTAAACTAAGATGGCATTTGCATATTTAACAGTATTGTTTCAGTTCAGGCGTTTGTGTTTTTTTAATATCCGACAGTGGTGGTTTTTCGTTGTTAGTTTTCTGTTTTTTTTTCATATATAAGGCGCACTGGATTATAAGGCGCAGTGTCTATTTGGAGAAAATTTAAGACTTTTAAGTGCGCCTTATAGTCGTGAAAATACGGTAATCAAAATGTGGTGATTCCCAACCACTAGCAAGCTGTAAGATGTGGAAATCATCAAGTGTACTGTTGGAAATCATCCAATTTTATAACCATCATTTTTGTCTTTGTGGCCTGTCCCCCAAAACTTTTGACTGTAAGTCGGTAAATTTAAGGTAAATTTCTTCAGTTCTATGATCATACAGGCACTGGCACTGCTGAAAGATGTTGTATAATGAAAAAAAATATGGCTTCAGCTCAATAGAGGTTGAGAAATAGTGTCATATTAAAACAAATTTACCACTTCAAACTCCAAAGGTTGTATTTGACAAAAGGCATCTGCTGCTTGAGACTGGCTGAACCAATGAGAACATAGCTTCCGCCTTTGATCAGTTGTAGTCAACCGGAATAGTAACTCAATCAGGGTAACCTGCATGTCGTAATCTAATACAAACAGATTGTGTTATGAATTTTTGACTGTTTAGGAATTAAAGAAGAAAATATTAGTAAATAAGGTATTTCAAACAGTAGGTACCACCACACTCCATTATCTGACCAGCCATGTTTGTCCTGCAATATGATACATTTAACAATGAAATAACAGTAAAAAGACTTGTAAATAATTTTAACATATATACATCATATCTGAGGTTTCCGGTGAGGTCAGGATCTTTTCTCCTTCAGGTGAAGCCGGTACTTTTTTCAGAATTATGTTCAATGTGGAGATAGCCTGTGGATATGATAATAATTAAATTCAACAGCAATGTTTAAGGTTATAAAAAAGTGGCAAATCAGACCTCTTTTCTGATGAAGATGCAAATTTTGACATCGTTTACCAAGTGGCCAATGTGAAACAGGAAGAATTGAATTCCAAACATTCCTGTAAATAAATAAGACTTCACACTCATTAAGAGAAATTGAACTGAATATATTTTTATAGACATTTGAACTCATACCGTCCTTAGATGCTTTATGGACCATCTGTCACACAAAACAATCCGATGAATTAAAAACATGTCTTTAAATTTGTGGAAGTATATTATACTGACTACTGTCAGAAGCTCACCATTAATGCATCAAAGAAGTCCTCTGAGAGTCTGGACAAAGACCGATCCCAATGCGGTCCGTGTTGAATCCACAGTTGTTTGCATTTGTCGAACCACTGAACCATGTGCACATGTGCAAAAATCTGATTAAAGGGACTCTTGATTTGGCTCATGTATGTAACCGATCTCTGTGCAAAAATAATACGGCAAAAACGGCCCTCTAAAAATCTCAGTAATAATTTATGGTGGTTTTTGTGGTGGCTTCGATCATATTTAAGTAGAAATAAGGAATAGGGATTAATTTGGGGGGGCTGCCTTTTTTTACACAACAGCATGATGATACTATTACTAAGTTAATTGGCAAATGGCATCTTACAAGATATGGCGGTGTTCGGACAATTGGTCACCAGTCTTTTGGTCGCCGATCTTTTGGTCGCCGGTCTTTTGGTCGCCGGTCTCTTGGTCGCCGGTCTTTTGGTCGCCGGTCTTTTGGTCGCCGGTCTTTTGGTCGCCGGTCTTTTGGTCGCCGGTCTTTTGGTCGCCGGTCTTTTGGTCGCCGGTCTTTTGGTCGCCGGTCTTTTGGTCGCCGGTCTTTTGGTCGCCGGTCTTTTGGTCGCCGGTCTTTTGGTCGCCGGTCTTTTGGTCGCCGGTCTTTTGGTCGCCGGTCTTTTGGTCCTCGGTCTTTTGGTGGCCTGTCTTTTGGTCACCGGTCTTTTGGTCGCCGGTCTTTTGGTCGCCGGTCTTTTGGTCGCCGGTCTTTTGGTCGCCGGTCTTTTGGTCGCCGGTCTTTTGGTCGCCGGTCTTTTGGTCGCCGGTCTTTTGGTCGCCGGTCTTTTGGTCGCCGGTCTTTTGGTCGCCGGTCTTTTGGTCGCCGGTCTTTTGGTCGCCGGTCTTTTGGTCGCCGGTCTTTTGGTCGCCGGTCTTTTGGTCGCCGTCTTTTGGTCGCCGGTCTTTTGGTCGCCGGTCTTTTGGTCGCCGGTCTTTTGGTCGCCGGTCTTTTGGTCCCTTTTGGTTCCCGGTCTTTTGGTCGCCAGTCAAATGGTGACAGAGAGTTTACTGTTGAAGCCAGTTCTCAAAATTATATCCATGAGAGAGAGTTCGATATCTAAGAGAGAGAGAGTTTAATATCTAAGTACATTTGACCGGCGACCAAAAGACCGGCGACCAAAAGACGGGCGACCAAAAGACCGGCGACCAAAAGACCGGCGACCAAAAGACCGGCGACCAAAAGACCGGCGGCCAAAAGACCGGCGACCAAACGTCCAGTCACGCGATATGGCAAGTTTGGTCTTCTATAGTTTCAATTGGATTCCTTCTCTGTTCCAATATTGACCAATTAATCTCAGCATAGATTTTGGGATGCTTCATGAAGGGGAGAATACCTAACTATGCGTTTAATCTCTTTTTAAAAACAAGTGTTGTGTATCAAATAACACCATGACTGTTGATGCTTCATTTCTTAACAATTTAGGCACAATTTGACACAGTTTAAGTATATTTTCTGTCTTAATATGGGAATGTATAAATATTAGTTCATACAGAGGATGTGGTGAGAAAAAAAATAATACCAAGAAAAACACACAGGGCATATTAAACAGTTCTACATAATATATTTAGCCAAAAATGGCTCAGGAACTTGAGAATGAATATACTTATCTTCTGGCTCAATCCTTGGTCTATTATTCCTGCAATTCCTTGAGTGCCCGTAGGAAATTTCAGGTTCTTCCCCAATTTATAGATGACTGTGAGGGCATCACTGGCAGTATTACAATCTTTTTCACTCAAGCTCTGATAAAAAAAATGCAATAACAACAATCAAGAAACAAGACAACAACCCCCATTATAAGGAAGTAAACTACTAACCCGATTGATGAGGCAATCAAGTTTATTGAGAAAATCTGTAGAACATTTGACAGCTTCATTTGTAGTGTTTTGGAGGAATCTTCTCAAAGAAGTGACATTCCGACTGATCAATGCATCAGCAATTGCTTTCTCCAACTGCAAATAGTTATCAAAAGCAATCGTCTTTGGATCAATACTTTAGTTATAAAGCAACATCCATAAAATCCACCCATTCATCAAAATTTCAGCCCATCCTCATAAAACAGGATGATCCAGAAATTATTTTAAATGAACATGAGCTTTTATTTACATTTACATCTATCTTAAAATATTGACAACCTCAATTTTACTCATAACAGCCTTCATATGGGAACATTTCAGAATAATTAGTGACAAAATGCAATATACAGTGTGATGACAATAAATAAAAGTAGTAAAATAAACTATACCTCTGACGCCATTCTTCAGATCTTCATTCAAATAAGTCAGTGGGATGTGGTCCTATGTTAAAGATATGTGAGGAAGGAACATAAAGTAACAGCACAGCACTTTAGTGGCATTTCAAGGTTCAGACGCCTAATATGTTAATTTTGAATTTTTACCCGCACGTATGCGAATCTGAATCGCACTGTCTATGTATGAGGTCTAGATAGTGTAATTGATTTGCCACGAACACAAAAAAACGCTTTTGTTCATTATTATTATTTTCTTAAGGAGCTATGTATTTAAACCTATAAATATTAGACGTTTGAGTTTTAGCACTATGTATTAGCCTTCTCTATAACGTGATATCTGAATTACACCGAGTGTTTGTGCAAGCTAGCTTTAACTATTTCCTCCTATGTTTAGCATAACTTCTAGTCATTAAAAATGTATAATTTTGAAGCACGAAAAAATACGTTTAAGAAATCTTACTTACCAGATTACTTACATTGACGGTGATAGAATCCAGGTCACTGAAGTTTAAACTTTTCGTTTAGGCAGTGCCTCCTTAGTCGGTAACCGGTCAAATAGCCTATATGGTCACATATGGCTATCTAGCCGGTAAGAATTATGTGTGGGGTAAATAGTAAGAAACTACATTTTATTAGGTTTATTTCTTTAATGTCATAATTAATAAGGGCCTTCATACAAAGATAACTAAGCCTACTCAACTTTTATGGCATACATTTATTTTAAAAAAATGTATTTATTAATTTCAATAATTTTTAACAAATACTCACAATATTTGGCAGTTATTATTTATTTTATACGTGGTAAACTTCCCACTAAATTTGATAAAGAACAGATGGACAGTTCAATTTGTTTCCTGTTTTTTTTCTTAATATCTTTATAACACAAAACGTGCTCATTTGTAAAACACATGACAGACGTTGTTTATTTTCATTTATTTATTAAAAATGCTCATTAAACTGCTCTAAGAATTGAAAGACATGCAGCCTTTTCTTTTTTAAGTGACTTACCAAACTGCTTTTCATAAAAACAGCACATATATTCTATGATATATATTTTTTTAAATCTTATTGCTTGCAGCATACCAGTATAAAAAAACAACATCTAAAAAAGGTATAACTGCGTTACTGATAGATTTAATTATTTAACCGATGGTCAGTTCATTGCTAGAGTGGGTTTAGTGTAGGAGCTATTTTTTAAAAAAGGTGCTTTTCCATCATCAAGTGTGCTTTTCATTTTTTTCTCCTTCAATAAGCATACTAAAAAAAGTGAACCATGCTATCCTCACATTCTTTCGGCACAGTGTGTGTGTAGCTATGACAAATTAACTTGTAATTTTGGCCATCATTGTTGTCCCAGTATTCAGCTCCACAAACTGTGTACTTAATAGCAAATTCCAACATTGCCCCTGGCTTCAGGAATGGTGGGACAGGCAAATGGAAACGGAACGTATCACATGTTAGTTGACTATCTCCTTCACAATTCTTAGTGCTGGTAGAGACCCACGAAGCCTTTGTTTCTGCACAGCTCTTCCACTCTGTAAACGAATAGCGAGCTGTAACATCTTTCTCAAAATCCAGGTTGAGTACTTGGGCAATTCCAATGACACAAAATTCAAAAACCAAGACTCTCTCTAGACACACTTTGTGTTTGTAAAGACGATGTAAAAATCCTGGTTGCTGACTGGTCTGTTGGTCAAAAAGAGGTTTTAGGTAGGGTAAAGATATCTCCATATGGTTTCCACTTGCCAACTCTGCTCCCATCAGTAATTTAAAGCTGACATGATGTGGTATAGATGGTTCATCTCCAGATTTAAAAAACTTTATATTCTCCAGATCTAAGCCAAGGGAGTCAATAAATCGTACGCCAATAGTTCTGCATTTTCTCTTCTTTTCTGTGGTAGGAGGTAGGGACAGTGAACGTTGTCGGATGATGGATTTTGGAATGGCTTCACACAAAGTAGTAGTATGCCAGTTCCGAACACTCTGGGTTGACGTTCTGGGACGTGGTGGTCTGATGGGTATCGGCTTCTTCTCTACATCACATTTTATGTGCTGTAGCATTTCATTCAGGTTGACCAAACCGGACTTGGAAAATAATGTAGACGCTTTGGTCAAACTTGTGTCCTGTTCAGATGTTGTGGGCCAAATCTTCTCTTGGCCAATATACCAGCCTCTGTTCATGATTTCAGACACTGGTTTCCTGCTTATCTGCAAAAAAAATGTTGGGAAATCTTTTTATATTCTGTTTGTATGGCTTGTCATCTACTGTATGACAAACTGTGTAAATGAATACAGATTCATTTAAAATGTAATTGCTCAAAGTGAGTGGCAATCCGTGCATTTCGCCTTCAGCAAAACTGACCTGGATTTGAACCCAGGACCCGGAGCTGTGAGGCCGACGTGCAAACCACTTGCCGGACCGCCATAATTTCTAAAATACCACAGTAATCTGTTCATAAAATAAGACGTAAAATTAATCTCACCATGTAAAATTCGTAGATCTAATACTTCATGATGTACCCTCCATTAGAACCTTCATTTCTTTGACAACAATGTCACGTCTCGATCAATAATACTTATCTACCGAAGTCCAAGTTCCATTTTTTTCCGATGACGTTCAGTTGTGATGCTCGCAGTGTTTTAGGAAGCGACACTGAACTGATGTTTTCTGGGAAATTGAGTGATTTTAAATGACATATCCCGTGTTTTTAGAAATAATGTACGTTTTGGAAAATATATTCTTCTGGTCCAGGGGTACTCTATCCCTTCTAATCAACTGTGGAGCCTATTGAAGTCCCATCTATGCATTATTTATAATAAACTATACACCTGAATATTGAAACTTCAACTCCCAGAATGCACTTGTTTAACTACGTCACGGCTAGTAGCAAGCCAGTAACTGGTAGGTAAACAAACCTGTCATTGCTGAGAAAGACGAGCCAAAAAAAATTATCTTTACGACCGTGTTATTCACTTGAAAATGGCGAGAGCGGAGACGTACAAATCTTTAGCACGTTGGATTTGTTACCGATTCAATGGAATTGAAGCTGGTGTGTTGCCGCAGAGCAAAGACTAAATGGGAAAGATGATAGCAACGCGTTCAACAAAGGCAGCTGTCCACGCTGACGCATAATGCACTGCAGTCATTTTCCACAAATGGGTGTTAACAGCCTTTTTTCTACAAGGGAGCATCTATTCCAAGATCCAAATTGTTTTCTTTCTTAGTGTGTTAAGTCAATTGATAGATACAAATGTCCACTCCCGTTGATAAACAACATGGGGCCGATCATACAGGAACGCACAGAATCCACGACACTGAAACATCTCGTTTCCAAAGAAAAGATTGGCGTAAAAAACTCTGAAAATAGTGGACCAAGGACAAGGTACGGTATTCAATCCATGGTGTTTATAACTGGATTTGCGCAGGCTGAGGTGAGGCTGACCTATTTTCTTTGCACAGTTCAAAGAAAGGTAAGCAGATGAAGAAAACTGTGAGTCAAGTGAAAAGTGGCCATCCAGGACCAGGACAGGACCAGAACACCTTGGCAAATACGCATCGGGTGAATAAGCAAATTATACTTAATACAAAAACAATTCAAATGGTGTTTTCTTGTAATGCATACGTTTGAGGCCATTTACTTGTATAGTTCAAAATGATAAGAAAGCAGTCATGGTAACATTTATATGAGATCATCATTAGATCACCCTTTTTCTCCATCCTAGTTTAAACTGTTCATTTTCAATCCCGGGGACAAATAAAAGAGGAATTTGCTTTGACAAAAATAATTAAGAAAAATGGCTATTAAGATGTTAAGCGCAACTGTCTACCCCAGGAATTGGCAAACTACGGCCCGCGGGCCACATGCGGCCCATTTAGGCTTTTTAATCCGGCCCGCCAACATTGTCCAGATAATGTTTTTTTTCCCCAAGATGGCGCCGTCAGGTGGAAGCCAGTGGCAGTAGCTCTCTCCACTGTTATTTGTTTTTCGGGTTTTACAGCACCGCTATGTTTTTTTAAATGACATTTTAATACTTCTTAATACATTCCTTTTTACTTTATACTTTTTACTTAAATGATGAGTGATGAGTATGTTAATACTTTAGTCCTTTTTTTCTGTTTATGTTTGATATGTACTATTAACGGATGCACTTTTTTTATATGTATCCTATCTTGTGCTGACCCAGCCCATCTGTCAAATTTTTTAAGTCAATGTGGCCCCTGGGCCAAAAAGTTTGCCCACCCCTGGTCTACCCAAACTTTGCTTTGTGGCAAATTGTTTTCTTTTTTGTCTGCTAGTCACATGATTGACTATTAATGATAGTAGACTTTGATTGATTTAAAAAAAACAAACAAACTGCAAAACAAAGGTGCCTTTTTTATCACTATAAATAAAGACGTTTGTTCTACAGAGTTCACAACCGAAGAATTCCAAGTTTAAATCTGGCACGTCCCGAAATACAAGCAAACTCCCCAGGTATGTTTTGAGAGAAAACTCTATGTTTGGGGTACAGTCAATCCTGAGGCTTATCTGTATTTATGCAACTTTCTCATAGCCCAGCAGAAGAGCGTGACACTAGGCCTCAACTTGGCCAGCATTCAAGTGCACAAAGAAATGAGGAAAGAAAAAATCATCAACGGACATCACAATGCAGCAATGAGTCCCAACAGAATAACGGGGCGACGGGCAAAAATCGCCGAGCTCTTTCTCTCCCCCTCTCACCAATATCGGGTCTCCGCCAAACATCGGGGCACGCGCTATCGCATTCCCCAGCGCCCATAGCCGAGGTCCTACAAGACCCTTACAAAGTTGACGACAGTGACAGTGCCAGTGACCTGTCTGACTCAGAGAGGCTACCTGTCCTGCCATCACCTTGTACTCCTTGTACGCCACCTCATTTAAATCTTAGAGCTGAAGTCATTAACTCTAGTGACTTCCCACTAGACATCCCAGGACCTCGTGGAAATGGTGATAATGAAGATGAGTGTAAGACACCTACCCACAGTTATCCAGACTTCCTTCCTCCACCTTTTAACACATGGAGCCTTCGACAACTTGCAGTGTTTCTTCAAACAGAAGGTCGTGGGGCTCCTAGGCCTAAACCAGTAGGACCTTTAGAGAAATTCCTAGAGAGATTACTACAGTTAGAATGGCTCCAAATACAAACTGTTCAAAGTGAGAGCATCCGACAAGCTGGGAAAACTACAAGGCCTCAAGCCACATCTGGTCTCTCACCCAGACCTCACACAGCTCCATCATCACGACTTAACTCCCCTAAAGGGGCACGGCCCAACCAACGAGCTTTTCCATGCGTTATCAATCCTCCGTCACCAGCCTCCACTACCACTTATTCCCGACTGCCAATCTGCCCTCATTGTCATATTCGCTATCCTTTGTGCAATGGCAGTTGTTCTGCGTACGCCTATCAACGCCACTCGCGTCTCAGCCCACTGCTAGAGCGTAGAACTCGACCTGGGGCACCTGTGAAAAGAAGTTGCAGCGAAACACCAGAAGCAAATAAAGAAAGTAGAAACCAAGGAGCCCAAGGAGGAGTAGGTGGGGCCCAGATCCCAGGCAGCCCATCAACAGAAAAGAGCCATCTTAGGCACATGCAAGCAATAGGCAATGCAAGAAAGCATCCACAGGAATTGGCAACAAACACAAATAGTAGAAGTCAAGTCAGGAAACCACGAATCAGAACCAACTCTGAGACAGATTATAAGAAAGACTCCATTGTAGTAAAATCAGCAGGTGTTGAGAAACATGTTTTAGGAGCGAGTAAGAAAGGGCCGATTACATCGAAGAAAATAGAAGATTGGCAAAGAACAACTGCAGGTCAAGCAACTAAGACAGCAATTAAAAGACCAGTTAAAGACCAACAGTCTCTCTCGAAGACACCTTATAGAAGTGAAAAGACAAAAAATGTCCAGCCTGCTGCAAAGTAATGCACATACATCAGCTCGTAGTGCTTTATGACATGATGTTAGCGCTTCAAAACTATGCTCGCTTTCAGTGTAAAACTCGTGCTTACATTGTCTACTTACTTTTAAAAAGGTACTATAAAACAATTATCAGAATTTCAAAGCACAACATTATATTTAACAGCTAAATTAAGATTATATTCTAGCACTATGTGCATTGGAGGGGTTATATGTAATGTCTCCTCAGAAAACTCCGCTTTACGGAAATTGCACGAAACATGCTGCATTGTTATTTCTTGTGATAAGACTAAAGTGATAATCGCAAACAGTGGCCAGCTTTTAATGTAAATTGTCCATTGCGAACGAAGGCTGCTATCTACCAGTTTGCGATATACCGTACATAATATTTGTCACCGAGTAATAGTCATAAATACTAATTGTTTTTGACACCAATAATGTAATTTATGTGCTTTTATTTATTGCTTCTCTTTTGTGGTTCATTTGTTGACATTTTTCTGTGTTTCCATTTGTAAACCCTTTCTGTGGGGTAAGCAAAATGGCTGTGTTGCAAGTATTTAAATACTTGTTTCACATGTGCAATTAGTGACTTTTTTTTCCAAAAGGGCTTCTGTTTTTGAGTGCGAATGGTCTTTCAAAAACTATTTTGCATAGAGACGAGGTCTGATGAAATCAGTGATAGCGTTTGCTATGAATGTAAATGCATATTTTTCCAAATTTGATACAACAGTTATATTTATGCAACATGCTAAAAGTGTATTCGTCATTGCCATTATGTTTTCATACAGTGTGCCATACAGTTAAAATGATTTACTATTAAAACAAAAAAAAACTGTCTGCTGTTTTCTCACTAATTAAATGCAGCAAGTAGTAATGATTATAAGTAACATTTTAAGACTACATTGATGGGAACTTAAAAAATGGGCAAATGGGTAGGCCACAAATATAACCTGAATTATAATGTTTTACAGTGTTCCCTCGCTACTTCGCGGCTCAGCCATCGCGGACTCAGAGCTTCGCAGATTTTTTTGGGAAAAAAAAATAATAATACAAATATTACATTGAAACAACATATTTTACAGTTTTTTGTTATATATATGAATTCCACTCTCTCTACCCGTATTCTATATGGTGTACTGTATACAGGGGGGTAAAAAAAAAAACATTTTTAAAAAAAAATATATATATTTTTTTTGAATTAAATTCAAATTAAGCATTTTTGAAGGGGAATCCCTACTTCGCGGGAATTCACTCATCGCGGGTGGTCCCGGTCCCCATTAACCACGATAACTGAGGGAACACTGTATATACTAAATATATATAGCAACACATTTGATATATACATTTCATATCAGACTGTTAGGCATTACAGCAAAGTAATTGAATTAAATTGAATATAATGTAGATATTGAATCAATGATGAGCTTTCAATTTAGGCATTGAAGAACCCTGGGCCTCTTCAGTTGAAAAACAAACTGCATTGTTTGTGCGAACTCAAGAAAAATGAATGATGATTTTTAATGCATTGTTAAATGAAGTCATCTAAATTATTTCCCTACATGCCAAATGATGAATGACACATGGTATTATATAGGCTCCAAACCTGTCTTAGCTTGGCACAACAACATAGCCAGAAGTTATCAAGCATTGTCCACATGCAGACATGGATGACACCATGAAAAGTCCAAAGGTATTCAGTAAAAGTAGCTCAAACTTTCTGGATATTTTGCTTTTCCCCATCATTTCCACATCCTGCAGAAAACATGCCATATTTTAAAAAAAATGCATAAATCAACACCAAAAATATAAATACCTAAGTATGTGTTGGCCTTTAAACATGAAGACCCAAATATTGTGGGGTCGACGTTCTCTCTAAACACAGGCCCATTATTCCACATGAGTTGATATCCACCCACTCTTGTTTCCTTTCCAGTCAACCTGAAAGGGTGCAGAATGGTTTATAATGGCAGTGTGGCCACAGATATTCTTTTCTGTCATAGCTTTCTAACAAGCCTCCAAAAATATGATTATTATTATTTTTATATATGTATAAAAGAAGGATTTTTTAACGTCACATAAATGTATACCTTCCTTCCATGTCAACGACATTCACAGTGTCTTCCAGCAATCTGTATTTCATCTCATAATCATCTTGACTGCTTGGTGTAAGTGAGGGGGAGGCATTTACTTCAATCAACCACCTGCGAAAAGTAAATGAATGACATTAATGACCTCACAATAAGTGATTTAGATCAGCAATGGACTATCAGTAGTGGACAATGGCAAATATTTCTATATAATCTCTTAGTAGGAATGCAATTCAAAGGCTGATAAATGAGTCATCCAATGGGATCAATAGAAATGTTTGTCATTTGAAGTTATACATTGTAGAGAAGCAGTATTATTTCTTCAAATATCCTTACTGAAATCATGTTTTTTGTAATTAAACTCACACGGTTTGAGATTCTCATCCAGCATGATGTCATAGCCATAGAGTTCAAAGCAATGTTTGTCATTTATAATTATCTTCTGCACGCTCTGAAGACTGCAGATGAAGATTTCATCCATCTTTCTGAATGCAGCTTCAACTGCTTGTCCGCCATGTTTTGCAGTCAGGTATCTCCGGAGCTTTTCTAGCTTCCATTTACAGCCCTATGTACAGGTGGGTAGATGCTTTCAATTCAACAAACTTGCTCACCCACACACTGATATTTTAGTATGATTATCAATGCTTCCACTAGTCAACATGTTTTAAATTGCTCACCTTTTCAGGGTCATAGTCAGGCGCTGTTTTTTGAACAGCGACATTAGTGAGATGGACATCTGTAAGGGTAGACTAAGGAAAAGGCTGGTCTTTTATTATGTTTATTGAAACCTAAGACAATACTTAAATATTGAGAATAAAACCTAAGAACCAAAAGCATGGAGATTGTGCAAAATGTTCCTTTTTCCAGATTGGCGAATTCTTTTCTTGCACTATTGGATGCATTTTTAAAAAATGATAATAAAAAAACCCCAATAGCAAAGGATACATTTGTCATCAATACAATTTAGAGAGAAGCGTGAGCTTGAGAGGCGAGCAAAGCCATCCCGATAGAGCCATGCCTTCAAGGGAAAAAACTAAAGGACAAGATTGTAAATTATAGTTATAGTTGTCTAACAAAGCCCAAATTGTTTTATACATTAAACAAATTTAGATTTTTGGATGAAAAAGACATAAGCACACGATAAAAGATGAAGACTGGGCACAAAAAAAAAGGAATTTCCTGAATATTTTCTCCAGAGTTTATCAAAACTAATAAGAGATATCTTTATTATCCCTCCATTGTCTATACTTCCAATCTCCGTTTTACTTCAGGCAGGAGCAATGTTCCCTCTAATTTTCTATTGCTCTGGGCATAAATACAACCTGCCTGAGCACACTGAGTACCAGTGTGAGCAACATCATCATTGCTCGCTATGGGCACACCAGTATCACACCTGCCATAAGCAGGTGCATGTCAATGTTACCTCTAATTTTCATGTAAAACATGCTGTAAAACATGAAAAACATAAGAGTGGACATTTACTGTCACTGGCTACCGCGTAAACGGCACCATCATGGGGAGAGGAGTAAAAAAAAAAAGTTTGGATTTTATTTACTGCGCGCCATATGATTGCTGCTGCGCAGAGAAGACGAGAGTAGTGCGCAATTGTGCATTCGCGCATCATAGAGGGAACATTGGGCAGGAGGCAGGTTACACCAAAAAAAGGTTATCAACCAATCACAAATATAGGTGTATTGTTTTCATCCTAAAGACAGTCATTCAACAAATATAAATTACTTTAAGTCAACATTTGCTTAGTCATGTTGTTTGCTATTTAATGCACATATTTACATACCGATGTGACCATCACATAGACCCGCAGATCAAACTTCCTTCCTGGATAGAAGTGAGTTAATAGTTATATTATATTGCTTCGATTCAGGCATTTGTGAGTACTAAATTAATTACCACCAAGTAGATAGGGGTTCTCAATGTAACGCTGTACCACATAGCTTTCAGGTAGAGTTGCTTCTTTTTGTTCCTCTGAGCGGTTGCCATCGTGCTGGAATTGCAAAATTTGCTGGAATGTATAGTGCTGTGTGGTTTATTGGTCCTTAAAAAGACTCACCTTCCTCCAATCCACAATATCTTTGAGTTTTTTAAAAAGGAAGATGCCAGCTCCTTGAGATTTGGCTGCCTGTGAAATCAGGAATGTTATTAAATAGTATAGATTAGATTGTTTAATTCTCTTTTATGCTTAACAAAAAAGGTCATTTATGGTGTCACTAAAGAATTCAAACTCACCGGCTTCATGATCCAGGTGCTGCCAGGATGTTTTTTGAACTCTTCGACGAAAAGATGATACTCATTTGGCAGCACAAAAGTGCAGGGATAGAAATCGCATTTGTAGGCTTCCAGGCAGCTGGCCCCACGTTCGAGATTTTTCTTATATCTTTTGAGGTTTTTCAACATGAAGTCTTTGCGAGTCAACTAAAACATTAAAGTGAGAACGGGGTATTATGATGAAGTTGTGAATTAATAAACCAAATACGGTATTTTCACGACTATAAGGCGCACCGCATTATAAGGCGCACCCTCAATGAATGACATGTTTTCCATATATAAGACGCACTGTATTATAAGGCGCGCTGTCTATTTTGGAGAAAATTTAAGACTTTTAAGTACGCCTTGTAGTCGTGAAAATACAGTTTTGCTATTGACTTCCAGGTATGAAGCACTCACTACACAGTCACCTCTAGAGCCAGCCATTGTTGATGTTTTGGATTTTTTTGTATAAAATCTTGCAGTGGGGGAGGAGCTATATGATGGAAGATTTTGTGAACTAAGATGGCTTCTGCATATATAACAGTATTGTTTCAGTTCAGGCGTTTGTGTTTTTTTAATATCCGACAGTGGTGGTTTTTTGTTTTTGGTTTTCTGTTTTTTCCATATATAAGGCGCATTGGATTATAAGGCGCACTGTCTATTTTGGAGAAAATTTAAGACTTTTAAGTGCGCCTTATAGTCGTGAAAATACGGTACTAGAATATGTACGCTCACCTCATAATTGTTGCGAAAGTGGTTAATTTTGACATTTTCCTCCAAGTATAAGTGATCAAAGTTTTCTCTCAGCCAGCCCACATCGCACCAATGAAAATCCCATTGGCCATCACTGTAGGAGAAAGAACACTATCATAACAATTTAATATAGGGTTATAATTCTATTAAAACCTTACTAACTCTTTGACTTCGATCCAGCCTGCTCTTTGTTTCAAGACATCCTGAATTATGCCAACTGGACCACACTTGTAACGCACAGCACATCTTCCTTCTCTTCAGAAAATGAGATGAGAGATAATATTAATATCTATAATAATAGTAATAATAACTTATGATTAAAAGTTTTTGAAATATCTCATAGATCAGGGGTAGGGAACATATGGCTCAGGAGCCATATGTGGCTCTTTTGATGGATGCATATGGCTCTCCACTAACCTGTGAGCTAAAAATATGGAATGTCAATGAGAGTTGATTCCCAAACACACCATTAGGAGTTTTTCTACTTTAAAATGCACACATTTTAATGTATGCATACTTAATTCTGTGTATGGCTCTTAAGGAATAATATTTGAAAGTATGAATTGTTGATGGCTTTCTCTGTCAAAAAGATAAACAATATTGTTATCTAGGATCTATTTCATAGATTCTAGATAACAATATTATTTCTTGACACTTTGTAGTGCCCCCTAACGGTGAAAGAGCCCTATGCAGTTGCTTAATTTGCAGAAGTTTTGGCTTCTGCTTGGGAGGGGAAAAATGAATAGAGGCACAACTTACCGCTTTTCAGTAAGTTTGGTACAGTCCTTGGAGGCTTTGTACACAGCTTTCAGGGGAAGCTAAGCATGTTGGAACAAGAAAACATTATCATTGAAATTCATATGTAAGCTCCATTATGGACTGTTTTTTTAGGCAAACAACTTTTTATGTAGTAACAGTAACCAGAAGCCACGCTTTTAAAAAGTAAAATGTTTATAAATTATTTGTTTTCGGTCCTTTGTCTCTATTTGTTTTGAATTTTCTACTAACCTGTAACTTTCTTAAAGCAAGCTTTACAAACGTCAACGTATTTTCTCGTCCGTCCAACTTAGTTACATTTTGAAGCATTGCACGACATGACAAAATTTACTTAACTGTTTACCTTATTCTTTGACATTGACATTGATGCGATGGTTTTCATATTTTCGCAACAAAAGACGAATGGAGGAAGATTAGGTCATTCGCGTTGCTGCAGCTGTTGGCATGGTAACGACACAACTCAGCAGAACTTGACTACGACGACGCCCTTTTCTCTAAACAATTCCACTGTTGCTGAACATAACGAAAATATGTAAAAAAAAAAAAAATTATATATATATATATATATATATATATATATATATATATATATATATATATATATATATATATATATATATATATATATATATATATATATATATATATATATATATATATATATATATATATATATATATATATATATATATATTATATATTTTTTTTTTATTTCAGGGTCAACTGAGGTGAAAGTACCTATGCGTCTTTCCATCAACACCTGTCATGTGTATATTGCCTGCTTAACACACCAAAATTTCTTCCTCCTAAATTGCCCCTAGTCATTTTCAATTTCTTTTTGTGTAGTGGAGGCTGCCTAAAATCTTGTCACACCACCCACAGACTGACAAGTTCTGAACCCAGTCACTTCTACCAGGAAAAATAAAGATGACCGAAATCTAGTACAAAGCTCCATATGGAAAATGTGGTTTATTTTAAGATCATGCATGAAAGAAAAGAAAAAAGTGTGATTATCTAAAATAATATAACATGACAGATTGCCTGTCCATGCATAGGTTAGTAACATAACATCCCAAATACTAAATCTCTCTTTGAATACCTGGAATTTGGCACAAATCCAACAAAAAGATGTACAAAAAAAATGGCGTGCAATTCCATGAGTGGTATCTTGGGAATACAAAATCAACATTAAAACATAGGAAACATGAAAGAAGGACAAACAGGGTTTGGCAACTTGTAGCTCCGGAGCCTCATTTCATTTTTTGATCCCTTTGATTTTTTTTAAATTGAGTATTTGATTTAAAAAGCTTTGAGGCACTGACGAGATTTAAGGAAGGAATTTAGCTTTGGTCATAATAATAAGTCAATTGTTCTGTTAAATAAAGGGAAGTGGATGCATTACTTGGGGCGACAATGAGATCGAGTGGTTAGCATGTCAGTTTTACAGTTCTGAGATCAAATGGTTGGTTGTCTGGTACCTGGGGATTTTATCCTAGTGTTGTTTCTTCCATGGAAACTAGGTTTAAATGAGTCTTTGACGGTTCAAAAGTTTTCAAACCCTGATCTGGACGTAACTTTATGATCGAATAGTTATTCAATGTTGACAGAATGAATCTCAAGGTTAAGGTTTTGCTAGATTGGAGCGTTGATGCCAACTCTGAAGACTAATGTAACAAGTGCAGTCAAGAAGGAAGGTATCTAGTGGCAGAAGATCAAACATCCACATCTTTATGTCTTTTTCTGGGTAGGAAATGTTTTCAGAAGGGAATTTAACTGTCGTTCCCTGTCATTTGCACAACCTTGGAAAAAGTAAAGAATGTTATACTCAATGAAACAAAATGTACATATTTTAACCTGTACGTGTTTGATGACTCCAAATAAGATTCTTCCTTACCCAAATATGTGTTGGCTTTTAAACATGAGCAGCCAAATATTTCTGGATCAACGTCTTCACTATAGACAGGCCCATCATTCCACACGAGATCATACCCACCAACTCTCTTCTCCTTCCCAGTCAACCTGAGAAGAAACAGCAGTTTGTGCTCGTTTTTTTTCTATAAAATGACAATAATATAACCTAATATACTTCACATTGATATACAAAAAAATATTTAACTAAGTCTCCATCTCTCTGTTTGACCTATGGCTGACTGGCGACCAGTCTAGGGCAAGGGTGTCAAACATGCGGTTTGCGGGCTGACTTAACATCAACTTGATTTCACATGGGCCGGATTATTTTAGATATAAAATTTCGATTTTTTTAAATAAATGGATTAAAAGAACTGGATCAAAATCCCTGAATAATCAGTTTATTTATAGATCTAAAACAATGTTTATTTGAGCTTTTTTTCTTAGTAAAGGAAAAATCCCTTTTAATCGATTTCAAAAGGAAACCAAATTTTTCTTTATTCTATATTAAAGTAGAAAACAGAAAATATTTGTAAATATTTTTTAGATTTTGCAAGATGAGTTTTGACCTAAAAACACAGAAAAAATGGATGAAAAATTGCAATTATTGATTTAAAAGGGGGAATATCAGGAAATATAATATACATCTATACTATTCATTTTAATTTGATCCTAAAACAGAAAGTCGGCACTCATGATTTACTTTCTCGGGCCCCACAAAATGATGCGGTGGGCCAGATTTGGCCCCCGGGCCACCACTTTGACACATGTTGCAGTTACAGTGCAGTACTTCCCTCCGAAGTCAGTTCACGAGGATGCGCGGTACAATAGATCAATAAATAAATGAATATTTTATGGACACATTTATCGCTACTAAAAATATTCAATATACTTTTATTATTTATTTAGCGACCTTTAATGTGATGACTGACCACCAATTTCAGTTTATTTCTACTCAGTTAATATAAAACAACTTACCTTCCTTCCATATCCACAATATTCACCGTATCTTCCAATAAGCTGTACTTCATATCATAATCCTCTTGGCTACTGGGTGCAAGTGATGGAGAGGCATTTACTTCAATTAACCACCTACAAATAAACACAAGGGGGCATCATCGGCTATGGGTCATCTTTTCAATGAGTGCCCTTGGTTATAAGGGTCAAGAATTTACCAGACATTTATTAAATATATTACCCTCTGGCCATGAAAAAATGTTTTACTACTGTTTTTATAAGCAGGATTTTTACTTGTATGCTTCATTTCTACATGAACATCGTTGCCTAATCTCTGTGTACGTGACTGTGCACGCATAGTATATCTTCATGTACATTAAAAATGCATGCCTCAGTGCAGCTGCACTATGAATACAAAACACAAGTACTTGCACGCATATACACACTCACTCACACTTTTATTTTAAAGTGGAAACATTAAGGGGCCACAGTTAAGGGATTTCACTTGCAGTACCTCATCCTGATTGACTCTTATGGTGTTTTAGTAATAATTTGTAGTTTCTCATTTGATTGTGATTCTGTGAGGGTGACAAGACCCCCCACCCCTCCTTTTTTACTTCAGGGGAAATTGGAAAATACTCAAATAACATCTCAAGATCAGCCAGAGAGATAAAGAGTGGGTGCTAATGAGTTAAGCAAATGGAAAATGACACAGAACATGCTGAGACATTTAAGAAAGCATATCTAAAACATTTGTCCCCAGCCAATGAAATTAAAGGAAACTATAGCAAATACAAAGGGAATGTAGTATGTGAACATCTGACTTCAGAGAAATGAAAAATTGTCTTAAAATTCTAATCAATCAAAAAATGTATACATAAGGAACACATTTGTAATGAGATCTAACTTCAGTCAATGGGGGAAAAGGGTGCATTTTTATACAACACGAAAACATTTGTTTTGAACTGTACTCACACGGTTTGAGGTTCTCATCCAACATAATATCATAGCCATAGAGCTCAAAGCAGTGCTTGTCATTTATAATGATCTTCTGCACACTTTGCAGGCTGCTGATAAAGATGTTATCCATATCTTTGAAAAGAGTTTCAACCACCTGTCTTCCATGTTTAGCAGTCAGGTACCTACGGAGTTTCTGTATCTTCCATTTACATCCCTAGGCACATAATTGAAAGAAAACAAAGTAAAGTTAGAGGTGGTTACAAGTAAAGTGATTGTAAAAGATACTCACTTTTTCAGGATCATAGTCAGGTGCTGTTTTTTGAACAGCTACATTAGTGAGATGCACATCTGTATAAGTGGCGTTAAGAAAAATGGTGCTTGGATGTTTGGTCGCCTGGTCATTTGGTCGCCTGGTCTTGTGGTCACCGGTCTTTTGGTCGCCAGACTTTTGTTCGCCAGACTTTTGGTCGCCGGTCTTTTGGTCACCGGTCTTTTGGTCGCCAGACTTTTGTTCGCCGGTCTTTTGGTCGCCGGTCTTTTGGTCGCCGGTCTTTTGGTCGCCGGTCTTTTGGTCGCCGGTCTTTTGGTCGCCGGTCTTTTGGTCGCCGGTCTTTTGGTCGCCGGTCTTTTGGTCGCCGGTCTTTTGGTCGCCGGTCTTTTGGCCGCCGGTCTTTTGGTCGCCGGTCTTTTGGTCGCCGGTCTTTTGGTCGCCGGTCTTTTGGTCTCCGGTCTTTTGGTCGCCGGTCTTTTGGCCGCCGGTCTTTTGGCCGCCGGTCTTTTGGTCGCCGGTCAAATGGTGACAGAGTTTACTGTTGAAGCCAGCTCTCAAAATTATATTCATGAGAGAGGTTAATATCTAAGAGAGTTTAATATCTAAGTACTGTTTAATATCTAAGTGAATTTGACCGGCAAGCAAACGGGACCAAAAGACCGGCGACCAAACGTCCGGTCACAAGGAAAATATGGTGGAATTTCATGGATTCCCAATATGTACTGGTAAAGGAATTGACTAAATTGAAACAAGAACCCAAGTACAAAAGGCATAGAAATATCATTTAACATTTAACATGCTCAAAAGGATACACTTGTCATCAATACTGTTAAGAGAGAAGCGTGTGCTGGAAAGGCGGGCAAACCCCTCTCGATACAGCCATGCCTTCAAGGGAAAATACTGTAGAACGATATCATATTAAACTTTAGACACAGTATTCATTTTATGAGTGCATCAAATTAAAATGACTGGTATTATACTTAAAAGTGGATCTCAATTTGATGAGTGGGTATCTTTTGGCTAGAAATGATCTAATCGAGTGGTTCAAAAAACAATAATAATATCATTGGATCCAATTCAATTCAAATGCATCTTGAGGCTGTTTCTGGTTCCTTATTGGCAGTTGTACGACATGATTACTTCCTATTGTATTGATGTTTAATCAGCTAAGGCACACAAACATCCTTTGAATCAACCCCAGTTTAAATGAATACATCACAAAGACAAGATATATCAGCATCAAACTGAGGACGTTGAGGATTGTTAATTGAACACCGGTTTGGAAAAACAGGCCACAATTGGGAACAGGTGGGAGAACTGACATCTTCCCTTCATCTAAAAAGGAAAGCTGGGGTGAAGGTAACATATTTGCACAGTTTAGTATTACTGTTCCCTAAAGTACACATTCACGGAATTTCCTCATCTTCATCTATGGTCCATAAAATCATCAAACGGTTCAGACACTGTTGTTTTTTTGTCCCTAAAACAGCACTCCACTACATAAAGGAATATTAATGAAAAGGAAATCAAAGAATGGGCTCAGGAATTCTGCCAGAAACAAGAAAAGCTTATGAGTTTAAACATTAGATCTTGTATTTGTGCAACTCCACAGGTTTATAGGAATTGTTAAAAAATACATACCATATTTTCGCGACTACAAGGCGCACCACATTATAAGGCACCCTGTCTATTCTGGAGAAAATTTAAGAATTTTGAGTGCACCTTATAGTCGTGAAAATACAGTAAATTCTATCATTGGATTTTTCAATCGGCTATTTCCATGCACGTTGTGTTCCTGCAAGAACTATTTAAAATATTTTTTCCCCAAAACTGCATGAAATCTGATCAATTTTCAAAATGTAAAAAAAATATAAAATGACAATGTTTTGCTATTTTCTCAATTGCAACCAAAAGATACCCATTTTTGAAATTACTACCATTGTAAGAAAAATTGTAGGATGTATATTACATAACATTTTAATTTTACATATAAATAATGCCTTTTTAAATGTAATTACGTACTGATGTGACCATCACGTAGACTCGAAGATCAAACTTCCTCCCTGTGGCAGAGTAGTGAATCAGTATGTATATATATTTGTATATTTCTAATTGTTAAGAGTCAGTGAATTACCTACCACTAAGTAAGTATGGATTCTCAATATAGCGCTGTGCCACATAGCTTTCCACCTGAGTTGCATCTTTCTGCTCCTCTGAGCGGGTTCCATCATGCTAAAAAAAACATGTAATCAGTGAGATTAGATTGCTTTGAATTGTACTACATCGAGCTATGCATTTGTTATCATTCCAAATCACATACCTTCCTCCAATCCATAATGTCTTTCAATTTTTTAAAAAGGAAGATTCCTGCTCCTTGAGATTTTGCTGCCTGTAAAAATATTGCACTCAACATCAACTGTTGATTTTTTCAAATTATATTGTATGCCAAATGTAGCATAGTCATCAGTTATTCTTGCTGAAGTCATATTCTTTTGTACCCTGATCAATTTGAGCTAACCGGCTTCATGATCCAAGTGCTGCCTGGGTTTCTTTTAAATTCCTCCACAAAGAGATGATACTCATTAGGCAAAGCGAAGGTACAAGGGAAGAAATCACATTTGGCGCTTTCCACACAGTTGGCTTCCCTTTCAAGATTCTTTTTGAATCTTTTTAGATTTTTCAGCATGAAGTCCTTGCGTGTTAACTGAATAAAAAAGTAAGGCACTTACCTTAGTTTTATAATTGATGCAAACGGAATGAAATGCTAAACCCAACGATGGCGGCTCACCTCGTAATGGTTACGAAAATGGTTGACTCTTACATGTTCCTCCATGTATAAATTCTCCTTGAGCCAACCCACACCACACCAGTGGAAGTCCCATTCACCATCACTTTTAAGGAGAGAAAAAAGGAAGTTTAAAAGAAAATATGTAAACACAAATTGAAATCACATGATGACAATGGAACCTACTTACTCTTTTACTTCAAGCCAGCCCAGTCTTTGCCTTAATACATCCTGTATAGGGCCAGGCTGACTACATTTATAGCGCACCACATATTTTGCATCCCTGAAATGACAATTTTACAAGGTTGACATATTATATGATTAATTTACCATAGTAGTATTATGTTGAAATAACTGCTCTGAATGTCAAGGTATTGCATGTCAAGGTACATTGAATCATTATTAAGAAATGTAATTGCAATAAGGTCTGGAGACATTGATATATTGAAAATAAAAATCAGAAACAACAATAACAACAAGGCGTCTTCAAAAAAAATGCATTAATCATAAAAGAAATTATTCAAAATGTGTCTGTGTTAGGTCATGTGACAATCATTTACATTACGGATTTTGGGAGTTTCCTCGTTTCTCAACTCGAGGAAATGCGGTCGCAATGAAAGAATATAATTGTCCTGAAGCGAAACAATCTAACGCTTAAATCATCAAATTATAAAATTGGCCTCACTATTAGACGACCATGTTTGCGACGAACGCATCTTTATGACGTCATTGAGCGACCGGACCTTAAAGGCTGAAATCCTGGAGTTATCGACACGTCAGACTCGTCAAAAATTGCTCAAGGTACGACAAACGTGTCCCGTGACACGAACATGGCATCACATCATTATCCTAATGCAAACGAAATTTCTTAATAATGCCTATATATTAATCTCCAACTGGGTTACCTACTGTTTGAACTTTAGTTCTGGCCATTTTATGTGTTTACACAGGTTTTCCATGGATACTACATACACATTCCAAAGAGCTGTACTCACTGAAGCTTCCCAAATTGTCCAGATGTCTCATTGAAAACAAATGGAACCAAGCAAGTGAATGACAATGTCCAGTAATCTCATTATTTTCTAAAATGATAGTAAATAACGATTTCATATCATTTAAATTTAAGATTTCAGAGTCCGCGACAAAGTAAAAAAGTCTACCTGTTCACAGTGTATACAATACAAAAAAGCATGTTTATTTAATATTGCAGGTGATATTTAATGCTACTGAATAAACACTCGTGTGCCTTGAACATTTTACAATGCAAAAAAGTGTCACCTAAAAATGGTTTATATAATATTATCAATATTATGTATTTTTTTGATGAGCCAGGCCTATGCTTTAAATCACGTGTGTCAAAGTGGCGGCCCGAGGGCCAACTCTGCCCCGTCGCATCATTTTGTGTGGCCCGGGAAAGTAAATCATGAGTGCTGACTTTCTGTTTTAGGATTCAAATTAAAATGAAGGGTATTGATGTATATTAGATTTCCTGATTTCCCCCTTTTTAATCAATAATTGAATTTTTTAATCAATTTTTTCTGTGTTTTTAGTTCAAAAATCATTTTGTCAAATCTAAAAATATATTTAAAAAAAGCTAAAATAAACATTATTTTAGGTCTATAAAAACTCAATATTCAGGGCTTTTAATCCAGTTCTTTTAATCCATTTATAAAAAAAGAATCTAAATATTATATCTAAAATAATCTGGCCCACGTGAAATCAAGTTGACGTTAAAGCGGCCCGCGAACCAACCCGAGTCTGACTCCCTTGCTTTAGATCCAACATGACCTCACAGATCATGCGGCATTACCTCACAAATCTTGCGGATGCTTGTTCTTGTGTACAAAAATAAAATTCTTTTCAAGTTACAGCTGCAAAGGAGGGACATAGGGCGTATCACATTTTATTCCTTTTCTCTTTCCGCCTGTAATTTTTTTTTAATAATTCTGAAGACATAAACCATGCATGTTCAGACATTTAAATCCAAAAGCCTTGCCAAGTTGATAATTCTTTCTGTGGATAAATGCATAAAAAAGTGTTACCTTATGCATGTTCTCATCGTTTTAACACACTCCCTGGCCCAGAAGGGTTTTTTGAGTATAATAAATAGTTTTCCAGATCAATATTATTGATAATATTATTCTAAATTCAGTAAATGAAGATTTTTATGTTGAAAAGTTTTGAGTGTTGAGCTTTTTCGTAAGTGTTGAAAATCATGACATTATCATGTGCTAGTTAATGCACTTATGATGTATGTTTTTTTTGGTTTGGAATTATTTATTCTACTACATATATAGTTAGTTCTAAAATTAAATTATTCTAATATTGTCTAAGTCGAAATAAAACCACCATATGGTGGCACCAAATCCCAACTTCATGCTGTGCAATTGAATGTCCAAGTTCAAAATGCAGGACAGACCATTGTTTTGGGTCATTTAATTTACTTTGTTTAAACTCTAATCTGATTAAATATGATTGATACATATGCTTCAAATTAAAGTAATGATATTCACGTGTAGACAAAATGCCAAATTGATTTTGCATGTTATTTGATTTACTTTGTGTAAACAACACTGAATGGTTATGATTGATTATACTATGCTAGAAATTACTAGTAATGATTGTCACCTGTACAGAAAATGACAAACTGACTTCGCAGGCAAATTAACCACTACACCAGGGGTAAGTAACCTATGGCTCGGGAGCCATATGTGGCTCTTTTGATGGATGTATATGGCTCGGGAGCCATATGTGGCTCTTTTGATGGATGTATATGGCTCGGGAGCCATATGTGGCTCTTTTGATGGATGTATATGGCTCGGGAGCCATATGTGGCTCTTTTGATGCATGTATATGGCTCGGGAGCCATATGTGGCTCTTTTGATGGGTGTATATGGCTCTCTGCCTTTTTAAATCTTATTTTTTTCTTCATTAGGCTCTTCTGCATGCATTCTGTCATTGATACTTCTTGATTAGCAACAGTGAAATAATATTCTCAAAAGAATTCAGACTTTTTTGTCTTTCAAAGTGGTAAAATGAATAATAAATGCTCACATTTTCATGTATTTTTACTTTTAAATTCTAAGTATGGCTCTCAATGTTTGAAAATATGAATTGTTTATGGCTCTTTTCGTCAAAAAGGTTCCCGACCCCCTGCACTACACCGTCAGTCACTCTCAGCCTAACGATGAACTATAATTTAACACACTAGTTTTAGCTCCATTTTTACAGTCACTGAACCTCAGGTCATGGAATTTCTACAGTCTGTCTACTTTGCAATGACGGAGTAATGGCTTGCTTGGTTAGTGCATGCATTGCATTCCCCCGATGATTAGCTGGTACATGTTGCTTTAATTTGACTGTGTGACCTTGGTGGGTTGGGATGATTTGCTTTCTCTATCTGTCTTCTATATAGTAACATAACATCTCACTGTTTGTTCAGAACATATTGCTTTATTGTTTGAAACCTCTCATTGTCAACAATGTAAGTAGAGGTTACGCCTGTAGTCAGATTCCTTTGGAAAAACTAAATAAATGGGCAGATTTCTGTCCATTAATGCCGCGCCTTTCTTGTTTTAGCCACCCACCATGAGTTAAACAATCAAACTCACTTTAGACGGTGCCTTAAATATACACAACTGACCAAACGTTTAGCTTGGTTTAGTCTTTTAAATCAGATTACCGTATTTTCACGACTATAAGGCTCACCGCATCATAAGGCGCACCCTCAATGAATGACATTTTTCCATATATAAGGCGCACTGTATTATAAGGCGCACTGTCTATTTTGGCAAAAATGTAAGACTTTTAAGTGCGCCTTATAGTCGTGAAAATACGGTAATTGCTATTGACTTCCAGGTATGAAGCACTCACTACACAGTCACCTCTAGAGCCAGCCATTGTTGATGTTTTGGATTTTTTTGTATAAAATCTTGCAGTTAGGGAGGAGCTATATGATGGAAGATTTTGTAAACTAAGATGGCATCTGCATATTTAACAGTGTGGCTTCAGTTCAGGCGTTTGTGTTTTTTTAATATCCGACAGTGGTGGTTTTTTATTTTTGGTTTTCAGTTTTTTCCATATATAAGGTGCACTAGATTATAAGGCGCACTGTCTATTTTGGAGAAAATTTAAGACTTTTAAGTGCGCCTTATAGTCGTGAAAATACGGTACTTGACTACTTTCCAATGTGGACATCATAGCAGTTGAGAACACAGGCATAGGCAAGTGGGCCTATCAGGATTGTTCAAGTAGACCTGCCCTCTAGTCTGTTTAAAATGATGGAATCTAAAATTCATGACATTTGAATTCATTTTTGGGGATTCTGGAAAAAAAGAAGAAAACAAGTAGGAAATGCACTAGCCATTATTTTGTTAACCTCATTCTGTTTTTCTTAATCATACTTTGGATCGATGGTAAGTCATTTGGCAGCTGTTATCACAAAATAACATTGATAAACTTATCTCATTTATTGTGTAATTCATCTTTCTGGTGTATTAAGTAAGCTTAACTAATCTTATTGCATGAATCAAAGAAATCATTTAGATCATTATAGTTCTAATATGTCATTTATCTTTTAGATTTATCCACAAATAAATTGTGTTCTATAACTACAGTAGCACAACTGTCAAAGATTAGGTGTTATGGATTAGGTAGCAGATGATGAAATACACTTTTTCAATGTTTTTGTTTATTGAATTGATTTTCTTTCTCTAAATTATGCTTTATTTATTTAATGATACCTAAGGTCAGTTTAGTTTGGCAATCACTTTTGTAGAAGTCACTCATAGAACTTGGATAATATTAGGCTGCATTTTCTCACTCACCACATTTCTCTTGATCCAGCATAATTCATCAGTTGGTATTTTGCCAATATGTCACCAGTCAGTATACATATAACTCCGAAGTAAAAATTCCTGCTCACTGAACAGTGGTTTTTATTATTTCTTTTCCGCAAAGGGAATACATTATTCAAATTTGACGTATACTTTAGTTGCTTTTCGGATGAGTGCAGACCACCGGTTGATTGACTGATTGACAATTTGATTGATTTGCTACCTGTGTGGATTCAATCCAAATTCCACTTGACCAAACACAAGACCCTTTATTAGAGTTGTAACAACACGGTCACCAAGTGGTCCATTAAGGCCACATCCGACAAAAAAATTGTAAATATGATTGTAAAAGGTTTGCTGATATTGACTCCTCAATCACCACCCCAAATCTTGAGAATATTCTCATATTCATACTAAATATTTAGACAACCTAGACTCCCAGACATAAAGTATCTAACATATATAGACAAGGCCTGCCAAACTAATAATTATATGTCAACAACTTTGAAACTCATTGTGCGGTCTCTCATGTCAAGTTAGAGACTTTTTTTGTATATATTGAAATGTTTTTCTGTACATTACACCCATTGGGAGTTATGTATTGCCAACACCACCACACCATTAAAAACCCTTGTATATAAGGCTGTATTTTCATTCTTGCAATATGAGGAAAAGAATCCACCCCCATAAATCCCCCCCACACCCCTTTTTTCTACTTATACTTTAAGACAGGGGTGTCAGACTCGTTAATTTCGATTTCATGTGGGCCAGACTATTTTAGACATAAAAATTAGATTTTTAAAAAAATAAATGGATTAAAAGAACTGGATTAAAAGCCCAGAATATTCACTTTTTTATAGATTTGAAACTGTTTATTTTAGCTTTTTTTTTTAAAATATATTTTTAGATTTTACACAATGATTTTTGAACAAAAAACACGGAAAAATTGATTAAAAAAATTACAATTATTGTTTTAAAAGGGGGAGAATCAGGAAATGTAATATACATCTATACTCTTCATTTTAATTTGATTTTAAAACAGAAAGTCAGCACTCATGATTTACTTTCCCGGGCCACACAAAATGATGCGGCGGGCGAGATTTGGCCCCCGGGCCGCCACTTTGACACCTGTGCTTTTAAGACAACGATATATTTGTCTTTGGTCTTTAAAAAAAAGTGCTCTAGACACCTGAGAAATAGTGCTGTATAGACTTCAGGACACTGGATATGTGTCCTTTGTAACTAATGCAACTGCATTATAATTCAGTACTTTGGTCTGATCATTGCTTTTAGTATTTGTTTTGTTTCCATTGAACTAATTGGCCCAAGACCAAGGTTTGATTGAATGGGTAGTTCTATGAAATATAGATATATAGGTTTAAACAAACATGAATAAATTGTCGGGATATGTCCCAGTTTGAGGTCAGATGAAACAGCCAGCTGCAGATTAAGACAAAGCATTTTTCCTACTTATGTTTTTTGTACAGAAGAACATGTGAATGATAATTTTAATCCTAGAGGAAATGGATCATGAGTATGCAGCACGACTATAAGTGGAACATATGTAAGGGGATATACAGGGAAATTTGAGTCGATTTTTCCAACCATGTGCATGTCAACTGTGTTTTAAAATGCAAATAGGTATCATTTGGAGGGTATAGAATTTATATACACACAAATTACAAGCACAAAGTCACCTAATTGACAGATTATGTGGTTATACTTGTATTAGTGATATTAGGGGACATGTCAAACAAGAAAAGGAAAAAAAACTGCAGTGGAAACTCATTTCTGGTATTCCAAAGAGCACCTTAAACATGTTTCAGCAATCCATATTGTCCAACATAGTTATATACAGCAGCAAATCAATCCCATGTGTCAAAAAAGAATATTCCCCAAAGGTATAATACCCATACAATGTTCTGGAATGTTATCAAACTCTCATTGAGCCTTAATGTGGGAAAATAAAAGAAATGTATACTACATCCAATCGCAGGCCTTCATGTGTTGAGTTTGCATATTTTTCCTGTGCATGCAGGGTTTTCTTTGAGTACTCATGTTTCTTTACAGATTCCAAAACATAATAGTGCTCTCCTTTCTGTAACTCAAATTTTCTCCCATCAGTTATGAATGTTGAAAAATCACTTTTACACATTTTAAGCTAACTAATGGAACATAGTATTTGTTGCAGTATCACAAAATATACCATAGAATAATTCAGATCCAACCTTAATCCAGGTGTTTGCTCAATGGCATTCAAAAGCTTTGGAATTGACTACTACGTATACATGTAATAATAGGAAATGCAGCGTGACATTAGTGGCTACACACTAAAAGCAAAATGCACTTCTTCACAATGTTCTTAGCATCTCATTATGTGCGTGAGACTCGCTCTTCACATTGTTCATTTCAACTGGCTTATACCTGCTGTTTATTGTTTTTGTGCTCCCTTGCTTCAGAAGCTCAACATCACTTCTGGGCTGAGTCAGTAGATCCCCCTGACTTTGCGCAATAAAA
This sequence comes from Stigmatopora nigra, assembly GCF_051989575.1. NCBI lineage: Eukaryota > Metazoa > Chordata > Actinopteri > Syngnathiformes > Syngnathidae > Stigmatopora > Stigmatopora nigra. The sequence continues at coordinate 5,871,713 of NC_135508.1, read as the reverse complement.
ATGTTTTCTCATAAAATACGTGAGGCATGTCTATTAGCTGGGACTAACTTGCATTGCAATGTAACCTGGTGCTCTCACGATCAGTGGTTTTCGGCTTGGTGCTTGCCAACATGGACTTTGCCATTGTCTGACTACACTGTTAAAGAAAAAAAATAATTATATATGGCATTAATGAGAGCTTTATTCTTTGGTTTATTGTTGTGTTGAGAATTTCATGAAAAACCCTACCGGACAAAATAAAATGAAATATACTGTATTTTCACGACTATAAGGCGCACTGCATTATAAGGCGCACTGCATTATAAGGCGCACTGCATTGTAAGGCGCACTGCTTTATAAGGCGCACTGCATTATAAGGCGCACTGCATTATAAGGCGCACTGCATTATAAGGCGCACTGCATTATAAGGCGCACTGCATTATAAGGCGCACCGCATTATAAGGCGCACTGCATTATAAGGCGCACCCTCAACGAATGACACATTTTATATATTTTTTCCAAATATAAAGCACACTGGATTATAAGGTGCCCTGTTTATTTTGCAGAAAATTTAAGACTTTTAAGTGCGCCTTATAGTCGTGAAAATACGGTACCATACATATTGTAAACATTGTGAACTTGTCAATAGCCTTTGCGTCACACTGTCTGCCATAGCTTTGGTATTTTTTTTCACTTCCCTGGAGTGAACTCTTAAGTGGCAGTGTGAGAAATTCCTTAAAGCTCAATAATTATTATAAAGGATTGTAGAAAAAAATAGAAAAAACAGTCTTTGTTGTATAAGTTAAGAAATGCCCTGACGATGTGAAGGCTAGCATGAAAGGTCACATTAATTTGAAGTAAAACACCAATGAGGCTTTTTTTTTTGTGAGGCATTTATTCAAGATTCCTCACATTTTTGGAGGAACAATCCTCTTGAGCTTGATCTTGAGTCAGCTGCCTGCAGGTGTTTTTGTCTGTCTGTTAGGAACACAAACCATGCCAAATGCCAGAGGGCCCTGGTTTACTCATGAGCGAGTGATCTCGCCACTAAATGCTGAGACATGGTGCGTCATTAATTTGTTTTATCTGTCACAGAATGAATTTTTACTCTTTCAAGCACTAACAAGTTCCATCATCTGCATTCCTTGCTCAGGATCAACTATATTAACAATAGTCTGACATCAAAGTCTGCACATTGATGTTTTCTTAGTGCCACTTCTTGTCTGCGATTTTTTTTCAAATATAAATTCAAGTCATACCTCTAATACTGGATATCTCTAGGAATGTATCATTTGGAATCGGCTAAAACCATAATTAATACATAAATAATTCGAATTAAAATCAGAACCACAATTAGAATTCGTTTTGAATTGGCCAATGTTCCAAACACATAGGGAATTTGTCTCGTATTACGGAAATATAAAGAAGTCGGTGTAAAATTCTTTAACACAGATGTTTTGAAATCCATTTGGAAACAAATGGCAGAATTAATGGTGCTCGGACGTTTGGTCGCCGGTCTTTTGGTCGCCGGTCTTTTGTTCGCCGGTCAAATGGTGACAGATAGTTTACTGTTGAAAACAGCTCTCAAAATTATATTCATGAGAGAGTTTAATATCTAAGTACTGTTTAATATCTAACTACTGTTTAATATCTAAGTACTGTTTAATATCTAAGTATTGTTTAATATCTAAATACTGTTTAATATCTAAGTACTGTTTAATATCTAAGTACTGTTTAATATCTAAGTACTGTTTAATATCTAAGTACTGTTTAATATCTGAGTACTGTTTAATATCTGAGTACTGTTTAATATCTAAGTACTGTTTAATATCTAAGTACTGTTTAATATCTAAGTACATTTGACCGTCGACCAAAAGACCGGTGACCAAAAGACCGGCCACCAAAAGACCGGCGACCAAAAGACCGGCGACCAAAAGACCGGCGACCAAAAGACCGGCGACCAAAAGACCGGCGACCAAACGTCCGAGCACCCAATTGTACAACTTTGAGTGTTCCACCATCCTACCCTCCATGATTTTGGGGATGTGTTAGGAAACTATAGTACCTGGAAAAAACAAAAGAAGAAAGAACATGCAAACTCCACACAGTGAGAAGCGATCTGGGATCGAACTCACAACCACAGAACTTTGAGACTGACATGCTCAGCATTCGTCCAACGCTCCACCTGATCCATGAACAAACAAGTATCTTTTTTTTTCTTCCAGAATGGCTTATGTTGAACCTTGGACGTTCCTTTAGATCACAAATCCTGGAGCGAATGGAATTTTCGAGCATTCTAGTCCTGGTACTTTCATTTGTATTGCACATTTTTACAAATGTGTGTTTTGTCTCAATGGTTTGTCTCCTCTTTTCTTATCTAAACTTGTCGATTTAAGTGTCCTATGTTTTGTCTCATTGTCCTGGGTTACTCAAGTATAGCATCCAGTGTTGTTCTCATTCTTGTTCTTTCCTATAATTTACAAATTCCTCCTCTTTTGTCTTCCTTTTCCTCCACCAATATGTGTCTGGCTTCATGTGAACAGCTAATGACCTTCGTTTTTTTGTATTTTTATTTCAACTCCTGTTGATCCCTTCAATAATTTGTTCTCTTGAAAATGGCCATGACAATAAGACACTGGCTTCCACAAGAATGTTTGGCATGTATTGGGCCAAAATACCTCAGGTCAAATTTGGGATAAATAAAAGTTAAATAAAAGATACAAGGCTGTGTTTAGTGCGTCTGCCTCACACTTTTCAGGTCAGGGGTTTGATCCAAGGTAGATCCTCACTGTCTGGAGTTTACATGTTTTCTACTTTTTTGTTCCCAAAAATCATGAACGGTAGGCTGGTTAAACTCTCTAAATTTCCCCTAGGTATTATTGTTAGTGTGAATGTCTGTCCTTAGTCTTTTAGAATGCTGTAAGACAGGGGTAGGGAACCTATGGCTCGGGAGCCACATGTGGCTCTTTTGATGGGTATATATAGCTCTCCGCCTTTTTAAATCATATTTTTCTTCATTAGACTCTTCTGAATGCATTCTCTCATTGATACTCATTGATTAGCAACAGTGAAATAATGTTCTCAAAAGAATTCAGACTATTTTTACTTTCAAAGTGGTGAAATGAATAAGAAATGCTCACATTTTCATGTATTTTTACTTTTAAATTCTATGTATGGCTCTCAAGGAATAATGTTTGAAAATATGAAATGTTTATGGCTCTCTTCGTCAAAAAGGTTCCCGACTCCTACTGTAAGAATACCCAAAATCATGGGAAAGATTCCACATGAGAGATATAATCTCATTTTATGATCATCATCAAGGCACTAAAATGAGTATGCCTTTGAAATGAAGAGGTAAGACTTCATCTTAGCCTACGGGCACACTGTGTTATTTCAGTCAAACCTTCTATATAACACAATGTACAATTCTACAGCAAGGGCTAGCCTACCCTCTCTCCAAATACAGATGTGTTTCAATTCAACTGATGTTGGACAGCAAAGGTAGTAAAAAAAAATACATATATACAGTTAAACATCACTGAAAAAATCCCTTATCACGCAGCTGGACTGAATCTCTCCACACCATGAAAGGATATTATAGGTATCATGCTATGTTGTGTTTTAAAGCTCGACCCTAAACTATAGCAACATACCCTCATTCCTATGTTATGCCATGCGTCAACAGCAGATCAAGTGAAGCGCTCCTTTTTTGCGCACTTTATAGGGATAGGTGGGAGGTGTCACTGGGGCTGTACCCCAGCCTATCCAAAGCCGATCGATCTTTATTTGGAATTTTAAGGGGCGGGCAGGAAAACTCCTTTTTTTATTTCAGATATTGTCAGTCTGAGCACAGGAGGAGAAAGAAGTTTAGCGTTTAATCATTTGTTATTTTCTGGACTGACTACCATTTAAATCAGCGCAGTTTTGTATACAGGATTTTTTTTTACAGCGATATGAATTCAACGGAGGAATAAACTATTTTTTATTCGGCGTTTTGGGCATTTTTTCCCAGTTTTTTTTTTAAAATTCTTGTTACCAGGACCTGTACATGTAAAACTACATCAGTGGATTTGTAAACGTGTTGGATTAACATGAGCGAATCGTCGCATCATCACCACCACCACCAGGCTTTCCTTCAATTTGGGAATATTTAACACAAAAAAAATATCTTATCTTTCCCGTGTAGGCTAAAACAATGTTCTACAAAATCCTCCTTTTAATTTTCTTACAAGGTACGTTGTCTTGTAGACTGTTCTTCCAAGTGAAGTTTCAGCCGCATATTCCGTTTTTTCTTTCTTCCTCCTAATACGATTATGTTTTCCTGTGCAATGCAAGGTGTGTTACGTTTTGATGCGTGGCTCCTCTCCGAGGTCAATCCTGGAGGTTTGTCGAGCCCCAGCACGGAGATGAACTCCGGCAGAGTCGCGGCTCTTAAGAAGTCAGACGCGACGGAACCAAAGTCCAGATCCAAGCGCTGCACCTGTTATTCCTACAAGGATAAAGAGTGCATCTATTACTGCCATTTGGACATCATATGGATCAATACTCCTGAGTAAGTCATGCTTTTTTGTAAGGATTAGAAAATACTTAAACATTACCACATTACCTTAGAACAGGGGTAAGGAACCTATGGCTCGGGAGCCATATGTGGCTCTTTTGATGGGTGTATATGGCTCTCCGTCTTTTTAAATCATATTTTTCTTCATTAGATTCTTCTGAATGCATTTTCTCATTGATACTCATTGATTAGAAACAGTAAAATAATGTTTTCAGAAGACTTTGTTTACTTTCAAAGTGGTGAAATTAATAATAAATGCTCACATTTTCATGTATTTTTACTTTTAAATTCTGAGTATGGCTCTCAAGGAATAATGTTTGAAAATATGAATTGTTTATGGCTCTATTTGTCAAAAAGGTTCCCGACCCCTGCCTTAGAAGTAAAATAAATATACATAAATCCAGTATCCAAAGCAGATTTAATCCTTTTTTATAAATTCTAAAGCAGGTACATTGTTTGTATTTGAATCTTAACTATTTTTTATTCAATCTTAAAACTTTAATCTATGAATAGTAAAAATGTCATCCTTTAGTTACCAGGAACAAGTAAAACCCACTTAAAATTGCATGATTATAATAGTATACACCAGTTGCCAACCAATGGCATGGAAACATTTATGATTATTTTCTTATATCTGTAGTTATTATCTTGAGTATACAAAAACCAATGCTATGATGCCTGCTATTCATTTGGTCTGCTATGTATATTTAAGGGGAATGTTACATAATGAGTTTTCATGGGATTTTTTTTACCACGTTGTGGCAGCAACTGCAAATGACAATGATCATAATAAACACATTATTAAATCAGTCACTAACTAAACACTACCAAAGAAAAGAGATTATCATTATAAATTCAGAATTTTTGATAGTTCTTACAATGAATATCAACAAATAGGTCTCATAGGCACCATTAATGAATTAAAACACTGAGCGCCACCTGCTATTATGGTGGTCTGTGTTTGAATCCCACTTGTGTGCTTTGTGTCAAGAAAGGCATCCGTTGTAAAACTTGCTCCAAATTTATCATGCGGATTGTCTGTGGCTATCCCTGAGGTGATAATCCAAAAAGTCTGTCAATTGAGACATCACAGAGGTGAGATTTGAGGTCGTTTCCAGGAATTCTGAGCTGTGAGATTTAAGAACTGTACGTATCCGGTGATACGATATCTGAAGTAGTAGTACACTGTACTCTGGAATGAGTTGGCAACAAAGTACCTTGCCTTTTGCGAGCTAGGTTAGACTCCGACATCCCCGCAACTCTTGATCGGATAAGCATCACACATTATCGGTGAATGGATAGTGATCTGATGGAATGTTCATAAATGTAGTGGTGCAATTCCGAGACAATATTGCTTCTTTAGTAGCATTTGATAGCACCAGGTGGTTCACTTATCATTATTACCTGAGTTTTAGAAAAATGCAACACTGTAGCAAAGGTATGTGGTACCTAAAGTTTACTGTCGAAGTTTACAACGGAATGCACAGATTTAGTACATTTTCTTTTCATGGGGTAGGAAGAACTGTCAAGCCTGCAAGGCAAAAACTTTACGCAAACCACACCAAAATGCCTCTGGTAGGTCATTTTTCAAGTCATGACAAGCCCAACCAAAATAGCTTAAGGTCATAGTTTGACAGCAGCAATTATTTTAAAGAGTAAACTTGATATCCCTTTCCTTGTCTGACCTCACAAAACTTAAGTAGTTGCATCAGTCTGATCTGTATTTCCAGCTATTATGATATGCAGGTGCCCACTTGATAGTGCAGTGGTTCTTACGCCTGATTTCGGTATGGGTGCCGGGTTTAAAACCATATACATTCAATAACTTCGGATCAGAGGTAGCACACGCAGAGTCGGCTTGATGAGATTTTCAAAGACTTCATCTGAAGGAGGGGTCAGAGTAGCCAGCGCTGGGAGATGCGTCCATCCCCCAGCCTGACCAGTTCGAATCCCTACCTACCTCCAACAGTTGAGCTAGTTTTATGAACAAAAGGTCATGTGACCAAGGTACAAACTTTAGGTGGGAGGAGGTGAACAAAGAAATGGGCGTGTCTTGGTGTATGACACGCCCCTAACACATAGGTGTTATGAAGGAAACTTTCAACTAGGCTCTGCAAAATTCTATCCTAGTGACTATACAGCATAAAAGTATAAAGAATACATTCTATACTCCACAATGGGCAGTTGATTCCCACTCGGTCTAAGTGTGATTTTGAGCGTGAGTGGCTGTCTGTCTCTGTACTTGCCCTAGAGCTGATTGGCAATCAGTCTAGGGTGTAGTCTGCCTTCCGCCCAAAGTCAGCTGGGACAGACTTCAGCAACCCCCGCAGCCCTTACGAAGATACGCGGTACGGAAAATGAGTGAGGGATGTGCACGTCAGGTGGCATGGCATGACTGCTTGAAAGTTCTGAGATCAAGGTTCATTCAAGGTTGTTAGAAAATGTCATTTTTCCATTCAATTTCATCACCATTTATCTTGTAATCACAGTAATGCTAATTTATTATATACATACACAATACAGGTGTCAAGATTAAATTTAAAGTACACTTTATCCACACCTCTTACAACCAGACAGAGAATATTTTCTTTATAGTATATAATTATACCCGGTGGGGCGAGTGGTTAGCGGGTCGGCCTCACAGTTCTGGGGTTCTGGGTTCAAATCCAGGTCACATCCACCTGTGTGGAGTTTGCATGAGCCTGAGTGGGTTTCCTTTGGGTACTCCTGTTTCCTCTGGGTACTCTGGTTTCCTCCCACATTCCAAAAACATGCATGGTAGGCTGATTGGAGACTCTAATTGCCCCTAGTCATGGATGTGAGTGTGCATGGTTATCCGTCTCCTTGTGCCCTGCGATTGGTTGGCCACCGATTCAGGGTGTTGTGCCCCACCTATTACCCGGAGACAGCTGGGATTGCCTCCAGCACCACCCGCGACCCTAATGAGGATGAAGCGGTTCGTAAAATGAGATGAGATTAGATAATTATAGGAAGTAATTATAGGAAGATAGGGAAATAGATAGGAAGGTTAATGTATTCACACCATTCTAACCAGCCACCACAGAGTGGTGTGTGTATACATATCAGTCTAAATATGTTTAACTAACAAGACTGAAAACAATATGTCTCGCCTTCACACTTGGCGGGGGTAAAGCATATTTCCTGGCTCCTAGTAGACTAGAAAGCATGACCACTGCCTGAACAAGCCAAAGTACAAATGTCTCTCACGGCACTGATTTTAAACTTTAATGGGGTGAGCAGACTTGAGTAATAAATAACATTGTTGTCTTTATAGTTAGTGTTTTATCTTCTTATCCACGTAATTGCATAATATTTTTTTAAAACTTCTCTATTATAAAGGGATGGCTTTAAGTTGTTGAGGGGAACACCACTTTCTGTAGCCTGTTTGAACAGATTGACATTTTTGAATGTCTCCACTGTATGTTGAAGTTACATTTGAAGGCAGTGGCTATCAACACTGTCCGAAAAAAATACGTAAATGTAAAAATAACAAAAGCAAAAAAAATATTTTTTCCCCCCCCAAATAGGCCACTTGCTCTTTTGAGATTTTCACCACACTATGATGTGAAATTTGATTAATACACAACATGTCAGTGGTTCCATGAATTAAAGCACAAAGGCCAGGAATATACGGTACTCCACCTTTTATATATGTGAATCCATTATATGAATATGCATCAGTTTAAACTGGGAGACTTTTTCAGGCCAGGATCCGATATTTAATCAAGGAACTCTGAATTTTCCCTACCCACGGACACCGAAAGTTGCAGTGGTAATGATATGGGTTTACATGAGTACACGTGGCATGGGCAGCTTGCACATTTATAAACACATTTCATCTCATCTTATCTAATTTTCAGAACCACTTTATTCTCATTAGGGTCATGGGGGTTGCTGGAGCCTATCCCAGCTGACTCGGGGCCAGAGGTGGGGACACCCTGAATTGGTTGCCAGCCAATCGCAGTGCACAAGGAGACAGACAAACATGTGCGCTCACAACCATACCTTGAGACAATTTAGAGTGTCCAATCACTCTACCATGCATGTTTTTGGAATGTGGGAGGGAAACCGGAGTACCCGGAGGAAACCCACGCAGGCCCGAGGAGAACATACAAACCTTACACAGGTGGACATGACCTGGAATTGAACCCAGGACCCCAGAGCTGTGAGGCCGACACACCAACCACCCTTGAAAAGACATCATCAATTAAAAATTAAATAAAATGCTTACATGACGGCGTTAAAGAAGCAGAAAGGACATCTACGCCTCACTAGCTTATGAGTCAAAACTCTGTGAATTTTAAGCCATATCCATTTAAAATGAATAAAGACTAATAGTAATTGTATGTATCAGTGTATTATTATGTCTTCTTTACCGCATAATTTAACATAGAGTGAATAGCATTGTTTGTTTGCAAATCCTTGTACTCTAAGCAGTAGAGACGAGATACAGTAATACCTCGAATATCGCGCTTTTTGCTCCAGCAACCCTCGCAACCCTTTCGATGATGGGCAGTATGGAAGATGAATGAATGAATGAATACAAAATATCCCCAGAAAATAATGATGTAAATCCTTGTACTCTAAGCAGTAGAGACGAGATACAGTAATACCTCGAATATCGCGCTTTTTGCTCCAGCAACCCTCGCAACCCTTTCGATGATGGGCAGTATGGAAGATGAATGAATGAATGAATACAAAATATCCCCAGAAAATAATGATGTAAATCCTTGTACTCTAAGCAGTAGAGACGAGATACAGTAATACCTCGAATATCGCGGTTTTTGCTCTAGCAACCCTCGCAAACCTTTCGATGATTGAATGAATAAATAAATAAAAGATATCGCCAGAAAATAATCCATGATGTATTGAAGCAGCGATAAATGAAGCGTGAAGTAGCCAAGTAACTCTTGACACTGATCCGTTGTCTTGTACTTACATTGTAGTGTGCAGGGCCAACATGTCTCATTTTTTTGGATTATACTCATTGAGTCAACAAAGAATGCATTCTCACTCTTCTGTGAACTTTACCATGAGACCGCAAGGCCCCAGTATAACCTACACAAATAGCCTGGACAAAAAGAGTGGTTTTGCAATCATCCAAATTACATGTCTATATGTTCAAATTGTTATATGTAAGTTTGAAGTATTTGGAGTTGTCATTCTGAATCAGCATGTGCTACCTTATATCTCATTCCCAATTCAATTCATGTCATGCAGTTGGGCCAAAAGATCTAATATACGAAAAAAAATTCGTATTTATTTGTATTAATCGGGAAAGGTTTGTAACCAGTGTTGGGTATTGGTTAGGTTTTATCCAATACCAGTTAATACTCAATACTTTAAAAAATAGATTACACCGGCTCACATTGTCAAAGAAATACTCTTTTATTCATTTCTTATTTATTGATTATTTATTTGTCTGTTTGTTATTATTGCACTACGTAGTGAAAGCTTTAAATCACATTATACTTGTATACTGACAATAAAAGCACTCAATTCAATTAAAAATAAACAATACCCATATATTTCCAGGGCCAAATGAATTCTAGGCTGCCATTGAACTGAACAACTTTTCTTTTGTTGAACCTTGCAGGCGCACAGTGCCCTATGGAATGTCAAGCTATCAAGGAGCCCAGCGAGTCCGCCGTGCTGTGGTTGAACAGCTGAGTGATCTGGAGCAGCAAAACTCCGTGCGCTGCATTTGTGCTTCTCTGGATGCTGACCCAGAGTGCCATCATTTTTGTCAGCCGAGGTCTGTCCCATTTTATTTCCTACGCTATTGTTGTCTCCCAGCAGGCCACTGAACGAAGACAAGATAAATCAATCGTTTGAAATCCCAAACTGACATAGAAAAAAAAGATTCAAAATAACGAGAAGGAATGGAAACTCACATATATGTATGTGTGTGTATATATATATATATATATATATATATATATATATATATATATATATATATATATATATATATATATATATATATATATATATATATATATATATATATATATATATATATATATATATATATATATATATATATATATATATATATATATATATATATATATATATATATATATATATATATATATATATATATATATATATATATATATATATATATATATATATATATATATATATATATATACATATATATACATATACATATACATATACATATACATATACATATACATATACATATACATATACATATACATATACATATACATATATATATATATATATATATATATATATATATATATATATATATATATATACAGTCTTGCCTTGATTATCACGACTTAATTTATCGTTAATTCACTTCTTTACGATTAAAAAAAAAGTTTCAAAAAATGTGAAAATCCACATAAACTCGTAACCAGAGGCCAATTTTGCTAATAGGTCTCAGCACTAAAGAAAAAAAAAGTAATAGGGGTGACCCTACTTTACAATTTTTCAATTATCGCGGTCATGTCTGGTTTACATTAGCTGTGATATTTGAGGGATTACTGTATCTTGGTTGGAAGAAAATGTGTAAGGTTTAACTAACAACAGAGATTTATTTTGACATGCACAAGAGGGAATGTTTTGACAACTTTCACGCGCAGCAACACGCTTGATTTATCGCAACACAAATACTTTGACAGCCAGCTTCAGTTAAGACAGATACTTAAGACATTATTGTATGATGTGAAAGTTTCAGGTGTAAATTAGACTTTCACTTGGGGTTTTGTCCTTGAACAAAAAGTACACAGAAATATAGTATTTTATTTCAAAGCCTGGATCAAAATACAATTTCCAATTTGTAACCTGGGTTTCTAATGATTTATTATAAGCCTTTGATCAACCTAATCTCTCTATATCTCTCTGATCTTGTTAAATTAGTTATGTTTTCATTTCAATGTCATATACAATATAAAATATAGCTATAAGAAACATGTTATGTACGTATTTTGTGCAGTTGGTATTCCCATGTAAATGTTTTAACAATCAGTCACTCCTTAAGTGGTTTCAGATGATGTCATGCATTCTTCTTTACATCATTACATTGCAGACTTTTTGTACTAATCTAAATGTCTGTTTATTTCTCATTGAAGTTCATTTCAGACTAGACCAAAACCAGCTCTTCACAGAGTCCCAGTGCCTGGCTGACAGTTGTGTCCTTCTTCACTTCCTACTGTTTTTTTTCAAGGAGTGGATCTTTCCCCCTTAGCCTTTCAGCCCCATCATTCTGTGTTTGGCACACTTGCTACCACAGATACACTCGAATTGAAAGAAAGAACTTTGGAGATTGACAGTGCCGACATTCCTAAGCATCATAACTCTGGGAGCAAGTTCCGTCAGGCCAAGTGGTTTTAAGAACATTGCAGCAAATTCGACACTTCTCCAGTGGCTATTATCGTTTTTTTTTTTTTGTTCTCTCCTGAGGAGGCTAAGGATTTATTTCACCTTGAAAACATCATGTGACCCTACACCCTGTTTGGGCCAACTTCGTTTTTGTATTCATTTATGCTAAAATACTGTGGAACAAAGTCGCCACTTTAAAAAAACAACAACAACAACAAATACAATGATTTGCATTTGTTCAAAAATCATGGACAACTTTTCTACTTCTAGTAGATGAAAAGTGGGAGGTCTACAAAAAGCGAGTGAATAAAATTACTGACCTAAAGTACAAATGCATAATGAATAATAATAATAATAATAACAATCAATAGGCACACATTTATCACTGTTTAATGAGTGGAGGCTCATTTTGTAATTATTTTTTTTTACAGAAATAATATAAAAGTATACAAATCATATTGTGCAAAATGTGCTCTGGTGTATTCTGTAACGCAAACCCAAAAAACAATTGTGATTCGATGCAATTTTATCCGCGTAAAAAGTATATCTGAGATTTATTTGAGACTTCAATGGGGCTAATATTCTTAAAAATACAGGAGGGATGGTTAAAAGAAAAATTAGGATTAGTATTAAAATTTATGATGATTAAAATAAGGATAGGTGTCTCAGAAAATGAATGAAGAATAAAACGCCTCGCAAGATTACAGGGAGTCCTCGAGTCATGAGTTTCGTTCCCATGCCGGCAATTAAACCTGATTTTTGGCATAATGGGAGGTGATTCAAATAATATTACGTGGAAAAAGGTCTTAAAATTGCCAGACAAAATCATTAGGACTAACCAAACTTCTTTAGGGTTTTCAATGGAATTCACGGGAACAAAACCAACTGGCCAACTTCCCGTCCAGTCAGAAACACTTGCGTTTAAGAACAATCCAGAAAACATAACACTCAACATATCAATGTTTCAAACAGAAGCATAATGGAACCCAAAATTCCCGTATACATTTTTACATTATTTTCCCGTTTTTCCAATCTTTTCATGACGTTAAGTTTCATTTCCACATTTATGCGTTTCTTTTAGATACACCCGCATCACTTAAAGGCCGTGTCCGGACGTTTGGTCGTTAGTCTTTTGGTCGCCAGTCTTTTGGTCCCTTTTGGTCGCCGGTCTTTTGGTCGCCGGTAAAATGTACTTAGATATTAAACTCTCTCTCATGAATATAATTTTGAGAGCTGGTTTCAACAGTAAACTCTCTGTCACCATTTGACCGGCGACCAAAAGACCGGCGACCAAAAGACCGGCGACCAAAAGACCGGCGACCAAAAGACCGGCGACCAAAAGACCGGCGACCAAAAGACCGGCGACCAAAAGACCGGCGACCAAAAGACCGGCGACCAAAAGACCGGCGACCAAAAGACCGGCGACCAAAAGACCGGCGACCAAAAGACCGGCGACCAAAAGGGCGGCGACCAAACGTCCAAGCACCTTTAAAGGCCCAGTTTTTTTCTTTGGGCTCAAAGTTTGAAAAAAGGAGTACGCAAAACGCCAATTAATGTACTCTCGTCGAACAAACATAGACAAGCACTATGCACTACTAGATCATCAGAAATGCTGGTACTGAAACTAAACGGCTGACAAAGCACGACCGTCGTGAAATCGAAATGCCATACGTAGGTCGACACCGTAACCCGAGGACTCCCTGTAATTAAAAAGACGACTAAAGTCATGGCTCGTTATGGTTTAAAGAATCAAAAGCCAAATAGGTCCCAACATAGTCAGTCAGGGTTATCACTATATCATATATAGTATGTCATAATTACCTTTCCCCTCCTAGATAATGCCTAATTGTAATTTCCGAATATTTTAATTGACAACAATAGAATTGGATCGTTTTTCAAACAACGAGATACCCATTTAAAATGATAAAAAATAGTTTTTGTAATACTAATATAAAAGAACACCAGTGAGAGCTTGTATGTGCAATGTTTGTTAATTTACTGGAGGGCTTTTTTTAATAGATCACAACAACATAGACAAGATGAAATCTTACTCTTGAGTCTTGTGAAAGAATGCATTGCCCAAGGCCTCAACATGTTGCGGTTCCCTAGGCTTTTGAATTTCAAATATGGAGCTTACCCACAAAGGTAAAATGTACCATGCAGTGAAATATAAGTAGCTTTTTTTTTGGCCCTCGGAGCTAAAGTTACTCTCCCGTTGACCAGTAATTAAATCCTTCCTCTTTTGTGCCTTATTCTCTGTCTTAGTTGTCCACTTTTTTTAAGTAGCCCATTGAGAAGCACTAGCTTAATGTACTTTAGTGCTGGCAAGTCATTGTATTGTATCAATATTTGTGCTGGATGATTTTTGACAGTATGTGGCCAACTGGCGACATAATTTTTTTTAAGGGTGATTTTGTTTTGTATTTATAATATTTCACCAAAATTATTTTCTAAGTTACATCATAACATTTGGTGTATTCCGTGTAATAAAGAGAATTATAATATAGTATATATAATGGCAAATAAAGTGGCTGCTTAATTTTGACTTTTTTTTGCAACTAAATGTGGTTCTGAAAATGGGTCCTGATGTCTGTATTTAGCAGGGATAGGTGACCCTTGTGATGATATGTGGTTCAGAAAACGAAATGATGTACGTTGAAAGTTGTTTTGAGGACATCTCAGATAAACAATAAAGTAAAAATGCAAACTTAGTCAGGTGTAATTCTGTTTTGTGATCTGATCTTTCAGTCTCTCTCTCTCTCTCTCTCTCTCTTCTCTCTCTCTCTCTCTCTCTCTCTCTCTCTCTCTCTCTCTCTCTCTCTCTCTCTCTCTCTCTCTCTCTCTCTCTCTCTCTCTCTCTCCTTCTCTCTCATCAGTCTATCTGTTTCTCAGCCCTTAATCTTTAACCTCATGTGGCCTCCTTTACATCCACAAAAGACAGTCTTGGTATGCTGAACTCCCTAACTTGCCCCAACACGCAGCCATAAACAATTCTCATCTTAATCTAAACCACACATCCATTTTCTTACACTTACACATCCCGGGTCAGACCTCATGAACCATTCTCCACTCGTTTGTGGAAAACACCCCGAGAGGACCAATTCTTCAACATGCAATACTGAGACCACCAACAAACTAGACCCATGTATACATATAGTCTTGGTTTTGATGCGGTGGACTACCAAAAGTGTTGGTTTTTGTGACCTGGAAGCAGAGCTGATAACTTTTATCTAACCCAGGGGTGGACAAACTTTTCGGCCCGGGGGACACATTGACTTTAAAAATTTGACAGATGGGCCGGGTCAGCACAAGATACGATACATATAAAAAAGTGCATCCGTTAACAGTACATATGAAACTAAAACAGAAAAAAAGGACTAAAGTATTAACATACTCATCACTCATCATTAAAGTTAAAAGTATAAAGTACAAAGTCAAGTAAAAAGGAATGTATTAAGAAATATTAAAATTAAATTTAAAAAAAGATAGAGGCGCTGTAAAACACGAAAAACAAATAAGAGTGGACAGAGCTACTGCAACTGGCTTCCGCATGACGGCGCCATCTTGGGGAGAAAAAAAAACTTTATTTGGACAACGTCGGTGGGCCGGATTAAAACGCCCCGTGGGCCAAATGTGGCCCGCGGGCCGTAGTTTGCCAATATCTCATCTAACCTCAAGCACGCAGAGGGCAAAATTTACAAAATAATTTGCAAAAACTAAAGAAAATAAATCAATTGAAGGAGGATTTGTGCCAAGAACTCGGGACAATTGTAAGTGGTATCTTGAAATGAACATTTCTAAATGTGTGTGCATACATTTGCAGTAATCGCCAACTATTGTATCTGTCAGACTTATCCCATCCATTATCTATTTTTGAGATGATTATGCTTTATGTAAACATTCCTAAAAACCATAATAGGCATAACAATTGACCAAAACAGCACAGGCCAGTAATTTCTATTGTAATTGTTAGTTGAATTTTGGCAGGGGAAAAAAAAGAAGAAGGTGGACCACTGTGTAAAATACTATGTGTCTTAGTACTGTCTGGGATTTTGGGTTGTTGAAAGTTCATGTCCTGATATTTTTTAGAACATAAGGTTCAAGTCAATTCCTACACGTTTTTTGGGGTGTGAGGCTGACTACATCCTTTGAGGCTCAACTACTGTATAACCCATCTTCCTTGGAATGTCACGCTAAATCTAGTAAGGCTCTACCCTAGAGCTTCAGTCTGAGGCCTGTTTAGAGAGCTCCAATAATATCATGCACTCCCATTCCCACAGCAAATCCTCGGAAATGTTTGTGCACCCAGCCCAATCACGCAGGTTCACAGCCCCAGCAAAGACTGTTCATTTGACCCCGTAAATTAAACCATTAGTATTTTAAAAAGGAACTTATAGATAGATACACCTGTAATAAATTTTTTAGGGCGTTTTGTTTTTACTCAGTATATAAGGTTCCAATTAAAAGATGTAGACTTTACTTTGAAGTTTTGACTAAAAGGGTTCATGTGAAAACCGATTACTTTGAAAAAAAAAATGAAAATCAGACATAGGCATTGTCGTCATCATTGACTTGACAAAAAAGCCTAGTAGTCATCATACCCTCAGCAGCGTATGACGAAATTGTATAATATTTCAAATAATATTACGTGGAAAAATAATATTGTATGATATTGTATAGTATTGTATAATATTTATTTATATATTGTATAATTGGTCTTTAGAATCATGCTTAAAAGCACCAAATTTGTTATACACATCTGTCAACTTGTACGTTTTATACGTATTTTATTCGTTTTTTTACCATTTCAAATCATGTACGCCGTACACCGACTTTTGTACGGGGAAAATTTAAAATAAAATTGCCAATATTTATGAAAAACGATCTCAACAAGACTGTTTTGGCTAAAATCCAGATAGTCTCGTAGGCTAGTACTAGGAAGACCCGAATAATAGTAGGCACTGGAATAATAGTAGGGAGTGGAAAATTCCAAATGAATTAATAATAGTAGGCACCGGAATAATAGTAGGCAGTGGAAAATTCCAAAAATAATGAATATTAGTAGGCACGAGATAATTAGTGACGGTTAATCGTGTTGCAAAGTTGTATTACAGTTGCAAATAATTGCTGCAATGAATTGCGTATAACGTAACTCTCGTATATATTAGGCCTACCAATACATTTTAATTATGTATATTGCAACTCTACCAGTGGCAATTGCACGTTCTTACTAGTACTAGTACGTTAGTAAAAACAGCACGTGGCGTTTACACGTAGAAAGTAAATGACATAGAACAATGTTGCTGCTGCACGGACTTAATTGAGGCAAAAATTAATAATCGTAGGCACCCGAATAAGAATCGTCGGCATGCAAAAATTTGAGTTGAAAATATAATCGTCAGCAAACGATTATTCGGGTCTTCATAGTAGCCAACAACGCTACTATCATCGATCGTTACTATTGTCATGGTATACCAGCAAAAATTATCCTCAATTGTATGTATTTTTTTAGCGGTGAGTACGGCAATATCGATAAAGGATGACATGCGCATGCGTAGATATACATAGAGTAAATATCGTGGAAGCAAGCATGGAGGAGCCACCTAGTAAATAAGAAGAGTTACCGCGAGTAAACATGCGTCGTACGGCTTTTGTACGTTTTTTGGGGGGTTTGTACGGGGAATAGTAATCATTTATAAGGGCAGTTATCGGCAGAGGTTGACAGGTATGGTTATAGAGCACTGCGATTTGTTTATTTCATCATTATAAATCTATGAATTGATTGAGATCCTTTTGGAAAGCAATATTTAAATTTTGGACATTTTCACCAAGTGAAACATCTTTGACTTTTATGTATATTGGAAGTTTAAAGATGATGCCAGAAGCAGCAAAAATATTATAAAGATGAATCATCATTTGTGAGATCTGATCCAAATATGAAAGACACAATGCAGGTGTGAGCCACATAGCATAATGTCATATTGCAGCTGATGAGTTGTCAGATGACAACAACAAATAAATTTATTAATGTTCTTTTTGGGTGATCACCAGTTTTTGACATGCACATGATGCAGTGTATGAGACGTGACATGCACTGATGGGTTGCCCTGCAGGCAAGAGAACAGACAAGCCTGTTCGGATAGATGATGAATCTAAAAAGTTCCAACGCAAACAAGTACAAACATTTAATTTTTACTTCTCTTGTTTTTCTTGTGATTTCCTTCTATTGCACAACCTTCTAATTAGGAATGCATTTCTGTGGTGGATGTTTTGAGGCAAATCACTTCTTTCAAATGTGAGTCAAATTTGAGTACATGAGAAACTATTAAACTGTTGAGTAAAACGATTGGTAATTGTTGAAATTCTTGTCATCATTATCTTTTGGTCCCTTTTGGTCCCCGGTCTTTTGGTCGCCGGTCTTTTGGTCGCCGGTCTTTTGGTCGCCGGTCTTTTGGTCGTCGGTCTTTTGGTCGTCGGTCTTTTGGTCGCCGGTCTTTTGGTCGCCGGTCTTTTGGTCGCCGGTCTTTTGGTCGCCGGTCTTTTGGTCGCCGGTCTTTTGGTCGCCGGTCTTTTGATCGCCGGTCTTTTGGTCGCCGTTTTTTTGGTCGCCGGTCTTTTGGTCGCCGGTCTTTTGGTCGCCGGTCTTTTGGTCGCCAGTCTTTTGGTCCCTTTTGGTCCCTTTTGGTCCCCAGTCTTTTGGTCGCCGGTCAAATGGTGACAGAGAGTTTACTGTTGAAACCAGCTCTCAAAATTATATTCATGAGAGAGATTAATATCTACATATCTACTGTTTTCAACAGTACTTAGATATTAAACAGTACTTAGATATTAAAGTCTCTCTCTTAGATATTAAACTCTCTCTCATATAAGATAATTCATGAGAGAGAGTTTAACGTCTAAGAGAGAAAGTTTAATATCTAAGAGAGAGAGTTTAATATCTAAGTACTGTTTGATATTTAAGTACATTTGACCGGCGACCAAAAGACCAATGACCAAAAGGGACCAAAAGACCGGCGACCAAAAGACCGGCGACCTAAAGACCAGCGACCAAAAGACCTGCGACCAAAAGACCTGCGACCAAAAGACCGGCGACCAAAAGACCAGCGACCAAACGTCCGAGCACCATCAAGCTGAAGTTCATGGATACTGTGTGGTTTTTAACTGAACCTCTGATCTAAGAAAAGGTGGACATGGTTAGCCGTTCATCCACTATTTCGATAAAACCAACACGTAGAATAGATCTTTCATCTTCATAACAGTATTCATGTTAAAAATACTGTGTTACCTCTACGAATTGGATTAGTGACTTGGATATTTCGTAAGTAGAGACACAGTATATTACATTGAATTACTACAATTTGTTTCAGGATCTTCAAGACATTGCAACAAGAGATTTCTCTTAACAATGTTTGCTATGACATAGGATTGGTCAATGATTGTTTTTGGAGCAGACTTTTCAAAAGGTCAGTTGTTTTTAAAATTTGAGGCAAAATCAAGCTATCCAGAGAAATCCCATGCATACATGAGGGGGAATTAATTGTAAGTAATGTCTCCTCATCTCATTTTCTGAACCGCTTTGTCCTCATTAGGGTCAAAGGCGATTGCAGGGCTCTAGGAGACGGACAACCTTGCGCACTTACACCCATACCTAGGGGCAAATTAGAGTGTCCAATTAGCCTACCATGCATGTTTTTGGAATGTTGGAGGAAACCAGAGTACACAGAGGGAAACACATGCAAACTCCATACGGATGAACATAACCAGGATTCGAACCCAGGACCTCAGAGCTGTGAGGCCGACCCGCTAACCACTCACTGCACCAGGCCGTAAGTATAATGAAAATAAAAAATATATAAAAATTCTGCATACGGTTATTATAATAATTATAATATATAATAGTTATTTTCCTTTATGAGCGTGCCACTGATATGTACATATAGCAGAGAGGATTCCTGTACCATACAAGCCTAGCATTTGGGCATCCGACTCCCCAGTCATCATCTATGAGGATTCCAAAGGGTCAGGTTTTATTAACGCATGCTTACACGGTGAAACTTAAGTAAAATTTGGCAATGACGCTTGGCTGTATCCCCAGAAATGCAGTACAATATTGTTTGTTGTACATCATAGGTACATTTTTTTTTGGTTATTACAATACGCTACACCTGCACTGTTGAGAGGGGAAAAAATAACATTCCTCAAAATGCTTTTCATGTGAACATTATCTGATTTTATAGGTTGTTTTTTTTAACTCTGTGCTTCTCTGATATGAAGCACCGTGCCACAGACCTGAAACAAAGACAACAATGTTTTTTTTCTTCCTATAGTGGAATATAGAGATGATTAATCTACTTTTTAAAAACTGGGATAACAGATAAGTATGATATTTTTCTTTGTTTTACATGACAAATATTTGGAAATACATATATTGAGATCCAGGAACAACAAAAAGACACAAAGTAATGTACGACTATTTATTTAAGTGCAGTTTGCAGTGGAATAATTTTCTTTCCATGTTCAGTTATAAAAGGAAAGTAAAGGCAGTTTGATTGACAGATAAGACAACAGTCAACGTTGGAGATCTGATAGGCCATATTTAAATCATAAAACCATTTTTTTGCATTTAAAACTTAATGTAAATATTAATTTAACCTCACATCACAATTACTAACCAACAATTCTAACTGAAATCTCCCTTGTTCAATGAAATCTTTCAACAAGCCATAGACAAGGTGTGGTAGCCATCTGTGTCTACCCTGCAGTGCTTCTTCTTTGAATAAATAAGCGACATTTCAACAATCCATCTCCTATACCACATAAAGTATCCTGTCCAACGGGAGACCGGTTTATTCCATTTTGAATTCCTGGAAAAGGCATACTATACCTTACTTGAGCTGGGGGTCTAGACCAAGGATGGGAAAACTACGGCCCGCGGGCCACATACGGCCCTTTAGGGTTTTTAATTCGGCCCACCGACTTTGTCCAAATAATGTTTTTATTTATTTTAATTTTTTATTTTTTTATATTAATTTTTTTCCCAAGATGGCGCCTTCACGCAGAAGCCAGTGGGAGTAGCTCTGTCCACTCTTATTTTTTTTCGTGTTTTACAGCCCTTTTTTAAATGACATTTTAATATTTCTTAATACATTTTACTTTACTTTGTACTTTATATGTTTTACTTTAATGATGAGTGATGAGTATGTTAATACTTAAGTCCTTTTTTTCCTGTTTATGTCTCATATGTGCTGTTAACGGATGCACTTTTTTATATGTTTCGTATCTTGTGCTGACCCGGCCCATCTGTCAACGTTTTAAAGTCAATGTGGCCCCGCCCACCCCCTGGTCAAGACACAACCATTAACATTCAATCATCACTGAGAAGAAAGTGAACCAGTAAACATCACAATGGCAATATTATAGGCCTTAGAGACAGTTGGCCCGGCAAACTGAAAAAAAGAAAAGAAAGGTGACTAGACAACAGCATACACGTGACTCCATGTTCAATCCAATATAATATCATGTGTAAGTAGGTGTTGATGGCATGTGACTGCCACCATGTGGACATATCTTCACGTGTGTTCAGATGCCAACCATGTGATGATACAAGGGTAAATCATAGCCAATCCACCCAGAGGTAATGAATACAAACGAATCCCAGGATCAAGAAGGTTAATTTTAAAAGGCTTAATAAGCTTACTACGCCTACATCCAGTGATTCCTTACAGGAAGTGGCTTCTTTTATTTTATTTTTCCAGATGCTGTGTCACCATTAAGGTCTTCAAACCATTTGGAGAAAGGTCCGGACAAATCCAGCCAGCCAAAGCCAGCTCTCAAAATTATATTCATGAGATTGAGTTTAATATCTAAGCGAGAGAGTATAATATCTAAGTACTGTTTAATATATAAGTACATTTGACCGGCGACCAAAAGACCGGCGACCAAAGGATCGGCGACCAAAGGATCGGCGACCAAAAGACCAGCGACCAAACGTCCGGTCACATATGTCCAACGCTATGATTTATTTAAATTTGAAAAGTTTCAACCGCCCACAAACCTAATGAGAGTAAAGCAGTTCAGAAAATGAGATGAGACGAGAAGTTTCAACTTCCTTAAAACATCTGATATACAGATATTCATTCATTTTTTTATGCAGGTTATCTTCACAAGAGTCATGGGGTTGCCAGAGCCTCTCCCAGGCAACTATGGGAAGTAGGTAGTGGACACCACAGATCTCCTTCACAATTTATATATATAGAGGAAATTGTGGAGCATCACCTTTGGACATGAGCCAGGAAACATCAGAGAAAATGGCTCTTTATGTATATATCAAGGTATTAAGCTGGGATGTGGCTCTTATAGTGGGAATCAAGGCAAACCAGTAAGGTTGAACAGGTCTAAATTGAGCAAAATGATAACACCAGACAATACACAAGCTGCATAACCTCAAAAAATATATATACACACCAAGTATTATTGATTCAACAATGTTTGTGTAAATTAGTTAATGCATTGCTTTAAAAAAATAAAAAATAAAAAAAATAAAATATATATATACCTTTTTTAAAATTCTACCCTCATCGCAATCCCTCTTCTGAGCGCGAAATATAAAAATAGTCTGGTTTAAAAATAATTTTAAAAAAACTAAAAGGTAAAAGCCGACGTGATTCTGCGTGGCAAATGCTAAGTGGCGCTCACACACATCACGCACCACGTTGGGAGTTCCCCACTTCCCTTCTCCTCCTTCCTCTCTTCCCCTCTCCGCTCCAGCGATACCTTTTTCACCGGCTTGTGGTCGCTCGCTTTTCCCCGCCTGCAGGGCTATATCTTCCGGGGCAAAGGAAAAAAGCTATACCCGGCATCGTCGATCTGCATACTCGCCGCCACACCTTCAACGGAAGGAAGCCTTGACAGCAGCATAGGTACGAACCGAGACATGACTCCGTTTATTCTACGTTGGCCGAACAGGTGCATGGTCGCGTTTGACATTACAGAGCCAGCTGCATGCCTGAATGGAGCCAAACCGTACAAAGGCGCTGCTTTGTCAGAAGACAGAGGGCGTTGACATGTTTAATGCGTCCACTAAGATGAGCATCAAGGGCTATTGGTGAAGATGGAACTAGAGCATCTTTTGATTCCCAGCTTATGAGGCCCATTATGTAGAATTGCCAGCAGCTGAATATTTGGTGTCGGATCATCACTTCCTCTTCTCCATTTCCATTATCATTAGGAGAGGAATCATTTATTTTTATCATTGGAATTGAGATTTGCCGGAGATGATCGTGTAATCAGTTCAATGAAGATGGTGTGTGTGTCCCGGGCGTGGCTGAGAAGGCAGGCGTGGGCACATTAAAGACGTCAGAGGTCTGTGCTGTGCACGTTGTATTGTGTGAAAGTGTAGTATAGGCTGGCTGGAGAAGTGGTCATCTTGTGAGGAGAGCAACATGTTTATTGTAATGCTGTCGAAGGGGGTAGGGGGTCATTGTTGAGAACATGGATGGTCAGCCATTCATATTATTAGAGTCTGATTTGCTAAAGCATCTGTCAAACAGACACTGAGACTGTCATTCATTCATTTTCCATACCACGTATCCTCACAAGGGTCTCAGGGGGTGCTGGAAACTATCCCAGCCAACTAGGGGCACCAGACGGGGGCGTGACCGGACGTTTGGTTGCCGGTCTTTTGGTCGCCGGTCTTTTGGTTGCCAGTCTTTTGGTCACCGGTCAAATGTGCTTAGATATTAAACAGTACTTGGATATTAAACAGTACTTAGATATTAAACAGTACTTAGATATTAAACAGTACTTAGACATTACACACTACTTAGATATTAAACAGTACTTAGATATTAAACTCTCTCTCTCTCTCTCTCTTAGATATTAAACTCTCTCTCTCTCTCTCTTAGATATTAAACTCTCTCATGAATTTAATTTTGAGAGCTGGTTTCAACAGTAAACTCTCTGTCACCATTTGACCGGCGAACAAAAGACCGGCGACCAAAAGACCGCCGACCAAAAGACCAGTGACCAAATGTCCAAGCACCGACAGGGGACTCAATTCTCCTTCACCAGGAGGCGGGGTATACCCTGAATCAGTTGGCAGCAACTCGTAAGACAGATTGCCAACCAACCTTTCACATGTTCAACAATTCAGAGTATTAAAATGACCCATCATTTGTGTTTTGCGTATCTGCAAAGTAAACCGGAGTACCTGATTTAACACAAGCATGACATGCATATTTAAAACCCATAAATAAAGGCCAGATGTAGAATATACTACTCAGCAAGGTATCACGTCAACTTTGTTTTACACCATACTTTGATCTAATTTTAGGAAAAATTTAAAACATCACTTTATCTCTATTACTTTCCTGTACACGTCCTCATTTTTTAAGCATCTCTTTGTCTGCCTAAATCAAGATTAGTCCCTGCATATAAAGTCTTTCTTTATCTGTCCTGAACGTTTGAAGTCATTTTGATATATATGTATATTTTTAAATGAAACAATGATGTCTTTGTAGTACAGAGAAAGCACACTGAGATAACTGGCATCTCTGCTACACTTTCAAATACATTCTGACTAAAGAGAAGCTTTCTGGGTATTTTTCCCACTTGTTCCACATTGTTTGTTGGCTTTACAGTCCGATGAGAAAGACCAATAGTTTGACAAAGTCAACAAAGTTTTGCTAGCAAGATGAGCAATGACACCAAAGTAAATAGTATGTGCTGAGAAGGAGGCTGCAGTGTGAGGGCAAAATCCTGTCTGTGTCACTACAGGGTTTATCTAGTGTTTCATGCAACTAGAAACAATCAAGATTTGTCCCCTTCTGGATTTATTGTTTTTCTCTCTTTTCCAAAACAATCCTAATTTGCGTGAATGGACGTTTGGTCGCCGGTCTTTGGGTCGCCGGTCTTTGGGTCGCCGGTCTTTTGGTCGCCGGTCTTTTGGTCACCGGTCAAATGTACCTAGATATTAAACAGTACTTGGATATTAAACTCTCTCTCTTAGATATCAAACTCTCTCTCATGAATATAATTTTGAGAGCTGGCTTCAACAGTAAACTCTGTCACCAAATGACCGGCGACGAAAAGACCGGCGACGAAAAGACCGGCGACCAAAAGACCGGCGACCAAAAGACCGGCGACCAAAAGACCGGCGACCAAAAGACCGGCGACCAAAAGACCGGCGACCAAAAGACCGGCGACCAAAAGACCGGCGACCAAAAGACCGGCGACCAAAAGACCGGCGACCAAAAGACCGGCGACCAAAAGACCGGCGACCAAAAGACCGGCGACCAAAAGACCGGCGACCAAAAGACCGGCGACCAAAAGACCGGCGACCAAAAGACCGGCGACCAAAAGACCGGCGACCAAAAGACCGGCGACCAAAAGACCGGCGACCAAAAGACCGGCGACCAAAAGACCGGCGACCAAAAGACCGGCGACCAAAAGACCGGCGACCAAAAGACCGGCGACCAAAAGACCGGCGACCAAAAGACCGGCGACCAAAAGACCGGCGACCAAAAGACCGGCGACCAAAAGACCGGCGACCAAAAGACCGGCGACCAAAAGACCGGCGACCAAAAGACCGGCGACCAAAAGACCGGCGACCAAAAGACCGGCGACCAAAAGACCGGCGACCAAAAGACCGGCGACCAAAAGACCGGCGACCAAAAGACCGGCGACCAAAAGACCGGCGACCAAAAGACCGGCGACCAAAAGACCGGCGACCAAAAGACCGGCCACCAAAAGACCGGCGACCAAAAGACCGGCCACCAAAAGACCGGCCACCAAAAGACCGGCCACCAAAAGACCGGCCACCAAAAGACCGGCCACCAAAAGACCGGCCACCAAAAGACCGGCCACCAAAAGACCGGCCACCAAAAGACCGGCCACCAAAAGACCGGCGACCAAAAGACCGGCGACCAAAAGACCGGCGACCAAAAGGCCGCCGACCAAACGTCCGCCGAACAAACGTCCAAGCATCCTAATCTGCTACTCGGTTCATAGGACTAGATTTTACCAAGATGGGGCTCCTTTATAAGGGTACGTCTGGGCCAGCCATATAAACACAGCTTTAGGAATATCATAATTTTACTTGGACCGAAAAAGATCCATGATATTTTGGACATTTTTTTTGCAAACAGCCATTGTTCCATTCAGCATGTTTTGTATCATCACCTTTATATTTGTTGGAAGACAAAAGTCAAGAATACCTTTTTATTTTTTCATTGTGTGCATGCTGCAGAGTTTCTTACATCAAAGGCAACAGTACATCTCAGACTGTTTTGGTTTAAGCCAAGCCCAGAAGGGAGCAAATTAGATATACAGTCCATCCATCTGTCCACTCATGCATCATTGAACCACATTCTCTAATCATCTCCTCCCATCTAAGTCTGGTGTGCATTTTAGTAATGCGACCCTGATAATATTTTTTCTCACACATTAAACTTTTGTTTTTTGAAACGGAAACATTATGCTATTGCCAGAGTCTTTAACAGCCGACTGCCAAGTTATTAGCCCCAGGGACTTCAATCATGAAATGAAGATCATATTATGACAGCAAAAATGCACATTACCTCAGACGACTCACTTGAAATTGTTATCCAGCAGCTGTAAGTGTATACAAGTAATCAATTACAGCCTAGGTCATTTTGTTCTTTGAGAACCATGCCAAAGGTGATGGTTAGGTTACATACGGCTGTGTGCACCGTCAATCATTCTATTTTCCTCTTGAGTCCTATTGAGATTAGTTATTTGATTGATTCATAACAGCATATGGAGCCAGGTGGTGTAGTCACAGCTAACCAGATGATAAACAAATAGAATAGAGGTGACTGTACCTTTTTACACGATGGTTCAAAATGGTAGCCGGTAATATACAGTGTTCCCTCGCTTATCGCGGTTAATGAGGACCGGGACCCCCTGCAATAGCTGCATTTCCGCGAAGTCGGCGTGCCCCTTCAAAAATGCTTAAAGAAACGTATAACACGTGCACAAAAGCACCACCAAGCAAAAACATCATAGTAGTCCGGATGGAGGATCTTCTGTAGTTTTTTTGCACGTGAGAAACATTGTTATTGAGAGTTGTGAACATTGTTTTTTTGGGCGGTGAAGATGCGCCTGTAAACAGCCATAACGTCATCAATGCGATTCCTGAACTCTCACCATGTTATTGACCATTTTTTTAATCCAATTACTAATTCTTATTGAATATTTTGTTTCCACCTCTTGTAAAATGATGTAATTTATAAATTTAACTTAATATCTTTACATTATTTATTTATTTTTTTCCTGAAAAAAATCTGCGAAGCTCTGAGTCCGCGTTAGCTGAAGCGCGAAGTAGCGAGGGAACACTGTACTGCCATTTTTTTCCCTACATGGATGAGCTAGCATATGAATGCGATATGACATTAAATGTTTTTGTCTATCTCCTATGATGAATAGATATGGAAATTTCATGTTTTACCTGTATGACTAAAAGGAGACTAGAATTTTAATGTTGTGCACAGGTTTTCTTGTAGAATGCAACACAATGATATTGTGGTAGCACAGATAACACCGCATCTGTTTTGGAATTTGGTTAACAGGATATATGCAGATTTGGCTTGGTGCAAATGCCCAATGCAAGTGCCAATTTTGTGAATGACAGGTGGTGCGTTTTTACCATTGCGCCAACAGGGTCAAATTTTGTTGCAAGGTCCTTTTGGTCTTGTACTTGACGCCACCAAGCAGATAGTAATAAGCATCTTTGGGTATGATACTCAGATGCACCTCATCTTAATGAGGATATTTGAAGGTTAAGTGACTGTATAATTTTATGGTGTGTCAGTATTGTTACTCACATCATTTGTAGAACTCTTGCCTAACATTTTTCACCCATTGCCTATGTCTCTACTACTTTAATGTTATTTCTTTTATTGGAGCTGTCACTGTCTTTGCTATAGCACCAGGCGATGGTTCACCTTCCAAGTGTGTCAACAGACAAAATAGTGCCTTGAGGCTTTTTTTCCCTCTCACGTTCTTTATCTTATTTTGATATGCTTGGTAGAAGATGTTACTCTGAAGTTTCCATGGCAACTGCATATTTAAAAATAGGGACACCTAATGTCTGTTTGGTGTTCAAAGCCACATGAGTCAAACAGTCAAAATTTGGAGCATAGGGTTACACATCTCCCCTGCAACTTACTAGATGCCCTTTTCAGTGTGTGGGAGATTATTATAGAAGTGATGACCAGTGATTGAATTACTCGTATGTGTACGGATGAAACACATGCTTTAATATGAATAGGAAAATCCAAGTAGTGCTTATTTCAGGTGAGCTAACTTAGATGTCTTATTCTGTACTCAATTCATGGAAGTTGCTCTCATTTTAAAGATTTACAAAATCTGTAGGTAGGTAAACTAATTTAAATTTGAAAACGACATGTTTAAAATGCATACAGGATGGAACAAATACGTACTGCGATTGGCCGGCCACAGATCTATGGTGTCTACCACTTGATGCCTGTAGTTGGCTGGGACCCTTTAACCCTTGGGACTTACAGGTTGTGAGCATAAGCAGTTCAGAAAATGAATGAATGAGTCGAACAATTGAAGTACAATTAAGAGGCACCTTTTAACTGGAAAAAGATTAATTTATAGTCAGAGAAAATAATGAAATGACCCTTGAACAATATCGGTTATTATGATGGTTCAGAGTAAGATTGAAAGATTTTTCCAGCAGTTATATATTGCTTTAACGATGTGATACTTTTGTAGTATATCAGTGTTTATGAAGTGAAAGTTGAAGGATTTGTTTTGCATTATTCAAATTGTCTGGGAGTGGTCCTCATAGAAACAAGTTTGGACAATATTATGTAATGTTTATATGTCAGATTTTTTTGCCAATAATTCTTCATCACGTCTTCACCGCCTGTCATTTTTTTGTGACTTTTTGCCACCCAACCCACCAAAACTTGCACTCCAATTTTAGACATTTTCTAGACTACGATAATTCCACTATTGTCTGGCCTATAAGGAGAATACGACACAGGCAAAGTTGATGACAGAGAAATAGGAGAACACAAAACTAGAGGAAGTCATTCATTCAAAAAACATTCTTTCCAAATCATCCCAAATCTGAGCCATGTGTACTGACTTTATGTGCAAATTGTCCTCAAGTTCTCTACGTTTTTTTCCCCACTATTAGTACATCCATAAAGCACAGCTTCCTCCCGCTGGCATTGTCCCAGGGAGGGTGATGTTGCAGCCTTACTGCTTCAGTAGATGAATCATTAATCTCTGATGCTTTGTGATGTGAATTGCAGCAGACCGGAGCTGTGCTATGCAATCTGTCTCCAACAATACACAGTGCCAAGGGTCTGATACATGTGTGTATGTCTGTGTATGTTTGTGTATGGTTTCTCTCTTTAACAAGGACAACTCGCCACGCCCTTTTCTCAACCCCCAACAATCGTCTTGTATTGGTTTCTCGGAGATTGCCTCACCATAGTTTGGATTTATTGGTTGACTGTATGTGCAAATAGGCAAGTATTAATTGCAAAGATACAGTCAGTGATGGAAGACATGGAAAGGATAATTGTGGCCTGCATAGTAATTGGTTCATATACAGATTGTGTGTAGAATCAGTGACAAGACGACACGTAGGTAAATGCTAGGTTACAACAATGTTCACTGAGCGTTTGACATACTGTGTCTTTTCACCCTTGTAATTTCCCAAAATGTTCAGGGTGAACCTACCTACTGCTCATAATTACGTGGTATTAGCAAACACCCCAGCGGTTGCCTTAAAACTGGGAACCAATTAGTACAGTGTTTACAGAACCCAACTTTACTTGCAGTTTTCCACAAAATGAGCAAAAAAAAAAAAACTGGTGCTCAGATGTTTGGTCGCTGATCTTTTAGTTGCTGGTCTTTTGGTCGTTCGTCTTTTGGTCGCCGGTCTTTTGGTCGCCGGTCTTTTGGTCGCCGGTCTTTTGGTCGCCGGTCTTTTGGTCGCCGGTCTTTTGGTCGCCGGTCTTTTGGTCGCCGGTCTTTTGGTCGCCGGTCTTTTGGTCGCCGGTCTTTTGGTCGCCGGTCTTTTGGTCGCCGGTCTTTTGGTCGCCGGTCTTTTGGTCGCCGGTCTTTTGGTCGCCGGTCTTTTGGTCGCCGGTCTTTTGGTCGCCGGTCTTTTGGTCGCCGGTCTTTTGGTCGCCGGTCTTTTGGTCGCCGGTCTTTTGGTCGCCGGTCTTTTGGTCGCCGGTCTTTTGGTCGCCGGTCTTTTGGTCTTAAAAAGTTGATACAAGAGCATCATATAAGTTGCAATAAATGGATATCTAAAAGGACATCACTTCTAAAAGACCACAATATAAAATACTCAGGCAATAAATCACAGCACGCGAATCAATAGTAACCTCCTCTATTGATCTTGTTGTGAGACATTGACCTATGGTTCCCGAAATCCGATTACATCTGAGGATGAAAACCGATTGTTTCAAGTCAAACCGTATTTAGTGTAAGCTTAACCTCAGAAATGTTTATAAGACTGCTGCTGTTTTTTTCTGCATTATTTGCTATTATTGTTAAATAAAAAATATCAGTACATTTTCTATTTTTTCCCACACATCAAACAAGATGGAAATTCATTGACTTCCTTGTCATTAGTCATCACTTGCTTTTTTCTCTAAGCAATTCCTTAAGAGGTGCTCCACAAACACCACATCAATACTAACACTCATTTGTAGACATAGGTTAATGCAATGGGTAGGAAACCTATGGCTCAGGAGCCATATATGGCTCTTTCCATGGGTGCATATGGCTCTCCACTAACCTGAGAGGTAAAATATGCAAATCACTGGTGAGAGAACTGAGTCCTGAACGCATCAATAGTAGCGACACTGATGTTGACCTACCTCTAGTACCACTTTAATCATAATTTTGTTTTTCATTACTCTTCCGAATGCATAATCTCATTGATACTGATTGATTAGCAACAGCCTAACAATATTGTTAAAAGAATTCGGAGACTTGTTGTACTTTAAAAGTGGTGAAATGACAAAAAAATCACTTTCATATATTTTTACTCTTCAATTCTGAGAATGGCTCTCAAGAAATAACATTAGAAAATGTGAATTGTTTATGGCTCTCTCTGTCAAAAAGGTTCCCGACCCTTGGGTTAATGCTAAAGGGAATATATTGAGAGAAAAAGTCATGTTGAGAACAATTGAGAAGCATTTCCAAAAGCACAATTCTTTAATGGGTATTTAAATATTAGGGCCATTTTACTTAACTATAGCTTGTTTAGGAAAGGAAAAAATACTGATTCTTATCTTTCACCCCACACAGGCATTGTCAAATCAGTGAACAAGATTCTGATGTTGTGTACTTTACACACAGCTAACATCTTTTTGAGACATTTCTTTTGGACATAATGTGTTCTTGCCAACTTGTTGAAGCTAATTGGGATCTTTGTAACTCACTTGTGAAGAAATGCTGGGAAGACAAATGTCATTTCAATTAGGTTTAGTATTTAGTTTACTTAGCAGTACTTTCTCAATAATATACTGTTTTTTTAAATGGTACTGGTGTACATAGATGTACTCATTTTTTTCATTTTCTTTGTTGAATAAGAGTTTGACATGTGTTTCCACTTTGCTGTGTGTGGTTTTAGAGTTTTGCAATTGGACACCAAATCGTGGTCCTCGGTGTAATGATGCCTTGGGGAGAAATGACTGAGGTGAAGAGTAAAACCAAGGTCAGTTAGTTGGAAGACCTGACAGAATCTTGAGTGTCTCTTAACAATAATTCTTTATCTGAGCTACTGACAGCAGGACGTGACACTGGCCCACTCGACTCCTGAATGGCATTTTAGCATCTTGTAGTAATTATTTTCTGTTAGGCTGTAGCGGAAGCTATCATAGGGTTCTGATCTATGGACATCTTTAGTGTCGTTGACGTATGCATGTATGTATGTATTTTAAATGTTGTATGTATTGCTGTTGGGCACTTAGGAAATAGGTTCCCTCCCCTGGAATAAGGTATGTCAGTATATACAAATATACCGTATTTTCATGACTATAAGGTGCACCACATTATAAGGCGCACCCTCAATGAATGACATTTTTCCATATATAAGGCGCACTGTATCATAAGGCACACTGAATTATAAGGTGCACTGTATTATAAGGCGCACTGTCTATTTTGGAGAAAATTTAAGACTTTTAAGTGCGCCTTATAGTCGTGAAAATACAGTAATTGCTATTGACTTTCAGGTATGAAGCACACTCACTACACAGACACCTCTAGAGCCAGCCATTGTTGATGTTTTGGATTTTTTTGTATCAAATCTTGCAGTGGAGGAGGAGCTATATGATGGAAGATTTTGTAAACTAAGATGGCATCTGCATATTTAACAGTATTGTTTCAGTTCAGGCGTTTATGTTTTTTTTAATATCCGACAGTGGTGGTTTTTCATTTTTGTTTTTCTGTTTTTTCCATATATAAGGCGCACTGGATTATAAAGCGTACTGCCTATTTTGGAGAAAATGTAAGACTTTTAAATGCGCCTTATAGTCGTGAAAATACCGTACGTGTTTGGGTGTTGTAATATGATGTACTTTGTTTTATTCCTTTGTAACATGCCTTTCTTTTTGAAGGCTTGTCAAACATAAAAGAAACAACAAAAATCAGTTTGTCAAAAGAAATATCAATTAATTACCTATCATTTTCTCTCTGATTTTGAAATGTTGCAAATACGTCAGATTTACATAAAATGTATCATTCGGTCAAGTAACACACACTTGCAGACTCCATCCACTCTCACTGGAATGGTCACCTTCAAATGACAAGTCTCATCCGTCACCCACATACTGTATTAGATTATTGCTTTTATGTCCATCTCCCCACCTCACTGTGACTTTCTTCATAACCCCTTTCACGTGTCTTAAAACCATTATAACCACGTACCACTTCTTCAGATAGCGACTCTCAGACTACCATGATGCTTCGTTACTGATAGAATTTATGCTATCTACCAGAAAACCCAAGATTCCGGAGCTTGCACTCTACAATTTCCTTTTTTTTCTTGTTTCAGCGTCCTTTATGTCCAAGAAAAAGCCTGCTGGATGTGAATAGCTGCTGAGACTAATGCACTGCGCCAGCATGATTCAATTAATGTGAGGAAAGCAACAGAGAGGCACTTGTCAAATCAATCAAGACTTTATGGCATACTGGACATTTAGGGTCAGTAATCATTTTAGCTATACTGTTCTTTTGAGCAAGCAGGATTTGATGTGAACTGACTGTATTTATGTGTGTTTGCAGGTCTTAAATTTATATCTATGACAGCACAGACGCCGTTGGTGGAGGAAATGAAAAGTGCAATGGAGGGTGACTCCAAGCGAACCAATCAGGTACGTGTACTGGGAAAGTCATAGCGCTTATTTTAGTTGGGGCTCTCAGTCATTCAACCTACCATGATTAAGCAGTTTTAAACCTTACCTTAGTGCCATAACCAAACGGACAATTAATTTTGGAGCAAGATAAGCAAATGCATTAGAAAAGATGGCAAACTACGGCCCGCGAGCCAAATACGGCCCGTTAGACTTTTTAATACGGCCCGGGGACGTTGTCCAAATGTTTTTTTTTCCAAGATGGCGCCGTCACGTGGAAGCCAATGGCAGTAGCTCTGTCCACTCTTATTTGTTTTTCGTGTTTTACAGCCCTTCTATCTTTTTTTAAATTACATTTTAATATTTCTTAATACATTCCTTTTTACTTTACTTTGTACTTTATACTTTTTACTTTCATGATGAGTGATGAGTATGTTAATGCTTTAGTCCTTTTTTTCTTTTTATGTTTCAAATGTACTGTTAACGGATGCACTTTTTTATATGTATCGTATCTTGTGCTGACCCGGCCCATCTGTCAATTTTTTAAAGTCAATGTGGCCCCCGGACCGAAAAGTTTGCTCACCCAGATAAAAAATGACAATCTCCTTTCAGTTTCCAGAGGACCAGCGAGATGTAGATGAAAGCTCTGACATGACTCCTAGCAAGGCTTCCAAATCCCCCCAGAAGACCAACAAAAGGCCCAAGACTGTCCCTGTTAAAGTCAGTTTGCTTGACGGCTCTGACTATGAAACTGCTGTTGAGGTGAATCATTTCACATACTATCCTACTATGTTGTACTATTAAGTTTTTGAGCTAGGCAAGAGTGGAATACACGAGTTAATTTCATTTCCCCTATTTTGTTGTCAACTGGGATCTTAATTTCATAGTTTGAAGATGACTATTGCAGATGAGACATGTGTTATAACCAATGGAACAAGCCTATAGAGCAAAAAGAACTTGCTAGACATCTAATTTTATTCGACGTGCCATGGTTTAGAATTGCAGTAAGTAGTGTGATGTCAGGGATTCAACTGGAGACCATTTTTACATTACGTAAAGTGTACAACTTATAATGTCTGACAGCTGCAATTTATCAGCACTCAATCTATAAAAGAGTAGGAAGGATGTGTACACCCACATACTCTTCTTAGCTGTCCGTATCAAGGACATGCTTGCCATAAAGTATTAGCCTGAATATTTCAGAGGATTTAGTTGTTATGCACATATGAATTTTGGTGAAACTTGTCACGGTTTTCAGTCTCTTGATGACACCAAACTGTCACCTAGAAGTCACTTATGAACATGTCTCCTTCAAAAGAAAACTACTCTGATTTTGTATCATGATTGAACCCAATGATGAAGTAGAGAAAGCCCTAGCTTACTTTTCTCTTATCTTTGAGTGCAGAATCTGCCTTCCTTTACCCTACTTCTAAGGAGGTTTGCACTCCCCATAGGTGCTCTTTACTGTCGGTATTGCAGTTGGTTTGAGTCTTTTAGATTTTGTAAATCTAAAGACAGACCAAAGCCCTTTATCTTTAAAGCTGGAATTCGTTAATTACACTCGCAGGGTCCAACTTTCCTCAATTTGTGATCATTTAAGAATTTATGCAGGTCGATGCCTTCGTTCGGGGTATTTCTGCTTCCTACCACGACATACCTGTAAAGGATGTTTACTCTTATCTAATGTTCCCTCTAAGCTCTGCGCATGTGCAATTGCGCACTACTCTCGTCTTCTCTGCGCAGCAGCAATCATATGGCGCGCAGTAAATAAAATCCAAACTTTTTTTTTACCACTTTCCCCATGATGGCGCCGTTTAGGCGGCAGCCAGTGGCAGTAGCTCTGTCCTCTCTTATGTTTTTTGTGTTTTACAGCATGTTTTACATGAAAAATTAGAGGGAACATTGACATGCACCTGCTTATGACAGGTGTGATACTGGTGTGCCCATAGCGAGCAATGATGATGTCGCTAACACTGGTATTAAGTGTAATCAGGGAGGTTGTATTTTTGCCCAGACCAATGAAAAATTCGAGGGAACATTGATCAAAAGCAATGCCAATGATTGAAATATGATAAATACTTGGATAAAATGAACGAAAATGCATTTTGTATTTCTCCTGTTGTTATTTGTTTTTGTTATACTGCAATGTTGGAATCAGAATACCTGTTTTATATTAAAGAGCATAAAATTCTCCAGTACAAGGTTAGGGTTAGAGTTATCTTTTATGAGGCTTGTGGGAATGCTGAACAGGAGCAGGAACCGGTTCAGTTGTACCTACTGCAATACATTTGAGTGATATTTTTAGGAAGAGTTCTGAGGCCAGCAAGTGCATTCAGGGAGGTTGTCTTTCTGCTCAGACCAACGAAAAATTAGAGGAAACATTGCTCTTATCATCTCAATTTTGTTTAAAATAATAAAAATAAAAAACACAAGACATTTGCGCTCAATAATAGAAAAACAAAAATGCTGTGATACTCCCTAAGAGTGTGCACAAAACAAAAACTTCAATCATAATGGAGGTTTTTTTTGTGGGTGCTGACCTCATTTTTATATAAGGACTTCTTCTAGAATTGACAATGTTCAACACAATCAAACGCCCCTTTATAGAATTTCCAATTTGAGGCAAAGAAGTCTGGTATACCGTATTGATATTGCTTCTTCGTTTTATATTTTCATCACTACTCTGTCATTGTGATCCCTATAGTAGCATAGATGGCAGGCAGCCAGCTAACTGACTTGAAGAAAAATAATGTTTGCCAGTGCTTGGCAATCAATATTTTATACTCATACTGACAGATGAATAGTTTTCCTTAGGAATGTGTAAATTGTCAATGCTATTTCATATGTTCACACAGATTAATGCTGTTGGATTGAGATGGGTCATTGGTATAGTATATACTAGTTGTCTGTTGTTGGGTAGTATTGTATTTTTGCATAATTCATTTTAATTATGACTCGATGTGGTTAGCAATGACTCTTCTTGGACATTTTTATATGCCTGCACAATTTTAGCCCATTAAATGTTAAAACTATTTCAGATGGTTCTGTTTCTGTCCGATATTCTGGAAGCAAGATTCCTTGGCTTTGAGATCTGCTGGTCGTTTTTTTTAAGTACAAAGCAGGAAGCCATTGAGAACTAGAAGGAACACTGCCCACACCGGATAATGAAATGTAACTGATACAAATAATAATCCCGAGATTTCGTTTTTTCACCCCCCAAAAAAGAAATTAACTGGCCAATTATCAGTAATGCGTTGGTAACCTATACAAGTAGCTTGGCTTATGGGGATTTGTTGAATTTCTTTAAATTATTACCAGATGGATTTAAATGAAATAATGTGCAGTTTTTGAGGAAAGTAAAGCAACAAATTTGTTATGTCAGGTAAAACAACTCTTGTTGCTCTCACCGGTATTCACGCAAATACTATTACCAATAAAAGTCATTTTAACAAATACTAGACATTTTATGAGATAGCATTGTTTATTTTACACAGTTAAGACAGAATAAACTATACATTGAGGTTCTTTAAGGCTTTAATGTTCCATTGGAGCTTGTTAAACCAACAGACTTACCAGAAACAGTACATAAAGCCTAAACAAAAACACTTGAACCCATACTCATTCTCGAGTAGGATTTTGTGATCTCGCAAATTTCGAGAATAACATTTCTTTCTTATTTTTAAGTGATGCTGCTGCCATCACAGAATCATGAAATGTGAAAATGTCTGTAATTGGTTTCAAAAAGAAACCAATTTTACATTCCCCTTCATTTTAACACCTCAACAAGACAATCTGTCTGCCAAATAAATGGAACTGCGTCAGGAAATACAGTTTGTCCTTACACTATTGTAGGGGTAGGGAGGACGACTCCATGATGGCTGAGTAACTATTCTAGTTTTTTGAAAAATAGATACGTATCTTTTTGAATTCAGATGCCTCAACAGCCAAAGGAAATTAGTTCCCATTCATCATGAAGCTATTTAACCTTGTTGATCCCTATATATGATGAAGACTTTGTTCCAAGAATGCACCACCCTTGGTCATGTCAACTATACTCCATGTAAATCTTTTAGTAAGGCCCTCTATCAAACCAGTTATACAGTGTAGAAATATGTCAGCGCAACCACATTTTGATTGATTACTTTATTACACCATCGTGTATTTTTGAAGGTTCCTCCCATGAAAACGGCTCTAATGCGATCTTTACCAGATGGATTTATGAAATGTTTCTTTGGCAGATGTATCGAATTGTCCGTTTGGTATGCGAGGTAGACGCAGACATGGGAAGAACATGTAAACACACAGTTAGACCGCAGCCTTGATTGAAGCGGACGTACTAGCCACCTCACCATTTTCCGTAATGTTCTGTATTGTTATTCAGCACACTAAGGCGCAATGGATTATAAAATGCAGTATTAATAGTGGTGGTTGTAGTGGTAGGTGGTGATAGTGGTGGTGGTAGCGGTGGTAGTGGTGGTGGTAGTATTGGTATTTGGTGGTAGTATTGGTAGGTGGTGGTAGTATTGGTATTTGGTGGTAGTATTGGTAGGTGGTGGTAGTATTGGTAGGTGGTGGTAGTATTGGTAGGTGGTGGTAGTATTGGTATTTGGTGGTAGTATTGGTAGGTGGTGGTAGTATTGGTATTTGGTGGTAGTATTGGTAGGTGTTGGGTCTGAAGTAACAGATCAACGTAAAAAAGGCACCGGCCGGCGGAAGAGAGGTCGAGGCGCGAGGTGGTGGCTCGCGCTCGGCTCGGTGGTTCTCTCTCTTATCTTTTCAAGGTGAAGGATGCCTTTATTGAAATTCAGCATGATGTCATGGAAAAGTACAGAAGTTGAGATTATAGGCATCATGGAAAAATCCAACAGTTGAACACTGAGGCGAGTTGAAAAGATAATATAAACATAATGGAAGAGCATAATATTAAGACAGAGATTATAGACAGGATGTTCTTTAGAAATGCACATTACATTAAGACTCCTGTTTTAAGCAACTTCACAGTAGGTGGTGGTAGTATTGGTATTTGGTGGTAGTATTGGTCGGTGGTGGTAGTATTGGTAGGTGGTGGTAGTATTGGTATTTGGTGGTAGTATTGGTAGGTGGTGGTAGTATTGGTATTTGGTGGTAGTATTGGTAGGTGGTGGTAGTATTGGTAGGTGGTGGTAGTAGTGGTAGATAAGGGTAGTGTTAGTAGTGTTGGTAGTATTGGTAGGTTGGTGATAGTAGTGGTAGATAAGGGTGGTGGTGGTGGTAGTGGTAGGTGGTGGTTGTGGTAGGGGGTGGTAGTGGTAGGTGGTGGTAGTGGTAGGTGGTGGTAGTGGTAGGTGGTGGTAGGTGGTGGTAGTATTGGTTGGTGGTGGTAGTGGTGGTTGGTGGTGGTAGTGGTGGTGGTGGTGGTGGTAGTAGTAGTAGTAGTAGTAGGGGATTATTATACATCGACTAGATGGGGCTGTAGAAGTAGTACTAACAGTAGTTGTGGTTAGAGGTTGTATTATACATCAACTAGATGGAGTTGTGCTAAAGGGAATTTCAAACAATGATTTACTTGTGTTTCAGTGCTGATGAATGAATTATTTGCGGAATTAAAATTGCTACACATTTGTTATTAGTGTACAGAACACAATGGAAATTGATAGGTAGATTATAAAGATGTATCTGTGTCAAATTCAGTCTGATTTTTTAAATTATGTTTTACTACGATTTGTTAATTTGGTTAATGAATTGCAGGATTAAATTTGTTGCTGCTATTGTATCTGTCATCACCATTGTAGATTCATACATCTACTTTGCAATTATCCCGTACTAATAATTTTGATTTACTTACATTATGGCTAGCACATAGTTATAATGATATTATAATGATTATTTAAATGTTATTGCTATAGAATTAATAAGGCCCCATCTCATATTTCCAAGCCATCCTTCACCTGCTACAGCCACATTGTTCCATTCACGTCTCCTGGCTACCACCTGGCCCATGACACAAGTATTTGGAGCTTGTGCGGAAATATATGCTGTACTGTACATTTGACAGATGAACATGCTAATGTTCATCAGTCAAATGTAAAAAGAAAATACATAGAATGTAAGCGTCAGCAAGGTGAAAGAAACCATAAAGGGGAGGAGGTGCAGGGGCATATGGTCGTAGAGGTGAAGTCTATTGTTCCAACACAAGAATGAATGTTATGAACTCCCAACTCCAATTCTAGCTAGGAAGTACACTGAGCAAGCATCTTAGATTAAAAAAAAAATGTTTTTACCTCAAATATTTCTAGCCTATCACTGATAAAGTAGCTATTGATTGAGCTTACACAATAAAAACAGGAATTCCATTGTCATTTTTGGTGGTTGGAGGATTCTAAACAGGAAATACTTGTTAAATGATCCTGGGTTTCACAGCAATATGTGTGCTTTTTAAAAAGGTTGGCTTAACAGTTCATAAAATGTTATTTGGTTGTGGTTAACCACACACGTGTCTTTTACGCTGCTGTTTGGGAAGGTCGTCTGTACCGTTTGTTTTCTGGGTGAAAAATAAGTACCTCATAAATAAACACTCAAACAAACTTAAAAAAATGAGAATGTATTTATTTCCAGCAAATTTGAAAGACAACATAATGCCATTCTATGCTTGGACAGGGGTTCATGATATATTTTTTATATGTACAACATCCAAGTAATGATTTTTTCTTTATTTTGGTTAAACAAGAGAATCAAAGTAATGCTAATGGGACATTTTTAAAACAAGCTTGAGATTACCTGACATTTACTACATAGACATTTAAAAAAATATTTTACCTATATATAGTCCTATGTTTATGACCAAACAGTAACAATGAAATATTGACTTTTTGAGAATTGTAGCTCTCCAAGTGGTACTTTTACTACTGTCAATTGTTGCTTCATAATAATGACTAATGGAAGACTAAATAGTAACTTTAAAACTGCTGGAGTAGCCCAACGTTGATAAAAATCACAACCCGTATCTTGTGCTTTTTTTTCTTCGATTTTGTTCAGTGCTTTTCGTACCATATAGGGAAAGATGGCGTGGGAGAGGGCACAGGGGACCTATTACTTCTGTTTCTATGGTAACAGCTGCTTGGCTGCTTCGTCACCATAGGAGCCGGATAGCCTAAGGAGATGTGTGTGTTTGTGTGCAACCAACAGAACGCTTGTTTTTACATCCAAAGGACCTAATTAAAGGTGTGCTCTGTTGTGTAGCCAATGCAGTGTCAGCACTCCCACTCAACAGGGGAAGTCAATGCGTTGAACCTTTATGTTGACAAGCATTCGGTTACTCCTTTTGCATTGGGAAATTTCCACAATGACAAAAAAAATTTATTTGATTCCAATGTTCTACTGATAGAGCGATAATAACTGTAAGTGAAAAATAATAGCATCTACCATATTTTCACGACTATAAGGCGCACTTAAAAGTCTTAAATGTTCTCTAAAATAGACAGTGCGCCTTATAATCCAGTGCGCCTTATATATGGAAAAAATAAAATGTGTCATTCATTGAGGGTGCGCCTTATAGTCGCGAAAATACGGAAAATTGAAAAAAAGACTTTACTTAAGATTCCGATTTCTCCTAGAATGTGAATTTTAGCATAATTAGATTTGTAGTATCAAAGGTAAATATTCAGTAAAGTTGCAGGGAATATAGACATGTTTGTGGCATAATGGATTTTTTTGGGGTACTTTTATGATTTAGGACAACTGCATGGCAGTTTTGACATTTTGGATTAATTTCCAAGGAATTCAGCGGTCTATTACCGAATTTTCACGACTATAAGGCACACTGAAAAGTCTTAAATTTTCTCCGAAATTGACAGGGCGCCTTACAATCTAGTGCGCCTTATATATGGAAAACAAATTAAAATGTGTCATTCATTGAGGAGTGCGCCTTATAGTCGTGAAAATACGGTAATTATCTTTTGAACACTTCACTTCAGCATGCTCCAATTTTTGTCTTTTGTGATACAAATGGGATACTTTAACCAACTTTAGACCGTATTCACCTGTATTGCTTTATCCACTCAATCACTATGTTATTGCAGATGTATGTTTATATATGTGTTTCTGTTTCTTTGTGTGTTTGATAGAAATTTGCTAAGGGCCAAACACTGCTGGACATGGTGTGTGGCCATCTAAACCTTCTGGAGAGAGACTACTTTGGTTTGACGTTCCACGATCCTGACAATGCCAAGGTCTCACTGATGCATTTAAACACTTTTAGCTAGATTTGTGATGACTAAAGCTGAGAGGTTGATTTAATATCTGTCAACACTCCCCAAAACAAGCAACAGGCTAACTGGAGACTACAATGTGTTAAGACGAGTGTTAACAGTTGCGATAGATTTCAGCTCACCCGCAACCCCGAACAGGGTGGGTGGCGATGTTCCCTCTAAGCCAGGGGTGTCAAACTCCCTTTGGTCTGCGGGCCGAATACAGCTTAATTTGAGATCAAGCGGGCCGGACCAGTAAACTCATTGCAAAATTACATAGAACTAACAATAAGCCCACTTTTTTCCTTTTGTATTAGTCATTAATACTAATAATTAGTGCAAAGTATGAGTGAATTATCAAAACGTTTATTAACAGAATTTTCCTTTTACATTATGAACAATATATTATGAACAAGAAAATAACATAACATAAATAAATGTCAATTCATGTGTTCTGCACGTACTAAAACACTGCGCCCCTAGCGGATAATACAAGAAATACAAATTTTTACAATTTTTTAAAAAATTTTTTATACAATGCAGCTTTCTTCCCCGGGCCGTACCAAACCACTAGACGGGCTGGATCCGGCCCACGGGCCTTATGTTTGACACCCCTGCTCTAAGCTGTGTGCGTGCGCAATTGGGCATTACTCTCGTCTTCTCTGCGCAGCAGCAATCATATAATAAAATCCTATTTTCTTTTACCCTTTTTCCCAGGTCCACTCATGTTTTTCGTGTTATACAGCATGTTTTACATGAAAAATTAGAGGGAACATTGATATGCACCTGTTTATGGCAGGTGTGATACTAGTGTGCCCATAGCAAGCAATGATGGCATTACAATATAAATGTTCTGTTAGGTCATTGTGATAAATTTCTTTTAAATAGAGGAAATTTGTTTGAATGCTGAAAATATGGATGCAAGCTGATATCAATTAATGAAGCATACTAACTGTCCTGATAACAAATAGGTTCCGGAAACCGTCTTGGCAGTAACAGAGCATTTTACAAGGGATAGTTTTGTAAACTTTAAGCGGAAACAACAAGAGTTCACTCTACAGAGACCAATAAAAGCTTCCGTTGTCTTGAAACAGAACGTTC
Source organism: Stigmatopora nigra (assembly GCF_051989575.1). Lineage (NCBI taxonomy): Eukaryota > Metazoa > Chordata > Actinopteri > Syngnathiformes > Syngnathidae > Stigmatopora > Stigmatopora nigra. The sequence continues at coordinate 5,829,099 of NC_135508.1, read as the reverse complement.
TGGATTTGACCAGTTTATAACCCTGGTGTTGATGTCTCCTGTCATTTACCGAGACATTTTTTTTGGAAAGCACGAGTAGTCATCAAGCAGGAACTCTTAACAGAGCTACTGAAAATATAATTGTGAAGGATTTTGTTGAGGTCAAATCTCTTAAAAGCCACTGTTTCTCATTTTTTCTTTAATAGCATTGGTTGGATCCATCCAAGGAGATTAAAAAGCAAATTCGGGGTAAGTTATTTAAATAGAGACGGTATGCAATGTGTTTGTTAGGTGCGTGCATGTATTTTATAAATCATTCATTCATTTTTAAAATAGTTTATCCTCACACTGTTAATGTTGATTATATATATATATATATTTTTTTTTTTCTAAACTACAACACGTACAATTTGTTGCTCATCTCTCCACAGTTGGCTGCTGGATTTTGGGATTTTCTGTTAAATTCTACCCCCCAGATCCATCAGTTCTGATTGAAGACATCACCAGGTTTGTCTGAATTCTCCAGTAACGTTAGTTCAATCTCTTTGTCCATTAGAGAAAGCTTAGCAGTACTGTAGAACAAGACATCTTAAGACATCAACAGAAAGAACAAATACTGTAAACTCAAAATTTTGAGAAAACAAACTTCCCTAAATCTAAATCCAATTCACTCCAAATGAGGACAAACAAATAAGCAACCACTTTCACAATTAATTAACAATAGAATATTTTGAGCTCTGAAACAGCTACATGATTGTAATACAGTGTTCCCTCGCTACTTCGCGGTTTAGCTACCGCGGACTCAGAGCTTCGCAGATTTTTTTGGAATTAAAAAAAAAATACAAATAATACATTGAGACAACATATTTTACAGTGTTTTTTTTGTTATAACATGAATTTCACTCTCTCTACACGTATTCTATATGGTGTACTGTATACAGGGGGGTAAAAAAAGGGATTAAATTCAAATTAAGCATTTTTGAAGGGGAATCCCTACTTCACGGAAATGCACTCATCGCGGGTGGTCCCGGTCCCCATTAACCGCGATAAGTGAGGGAACACTGTAGTTTCAAAGGGTATGTTACTTGTTTAAATCCCATAATGCAGAATAATTCCAATATCAATGTTTTTTAAAATAATTGTCCCTATATTTTTTTGAACATTCTTTAAATAAAACAAAAAAATCAGTTTGATTTTGTTATACTTACTTACAATTTTGATATTTTTTTCCTATTAATAATAAAATCATGACTGAATCAATTATTTTATGAGGATGACAATATGATGTGTATATTTATATACAATACATAGCTGTATTGATGTAGTTAGTTGACTCAATTTCACATCTTTTTTTTTAATCTATTGTATTTGGCATTCCTTTGTGAAAAGAAAAAGAGAGTAGGACCTTTGAAGTCAATTGCCTGCGGAGTCGTACAACTTTTAATTCAACCTGGAAAAATATATCAAAAACAGGTTGAACAGCGGTCATACACGAGACCTCAGCAAATCTCATGGGAGTTTAGGTTCGTAAGCATCTAGTAAATCAACTCCACACATGTGCGATGATCATCGTATTGGAACTAGAACTTGGGGAACTGTATATGTCTCTGCACTGACTGCTTAGAATAAATATTGAAAATAATTCATCATAAATAACACAAGTGGAAAACAATTTATATTAATAATATAAAGCACAAGGGACACAAGAAAGTCTGATGGATTAGATTTATGTTAAGGGACATTACAAGGAAGGAAAAGTTTGTCAAAATATTGACCATTCTTAATCCAAATTAAGAACAGTTGTTTTTCTAAATTACTTAATACTATTTAAGACAATTTGATTTCAGTAAACCAACTTAATTACGTTTTTACTGTTATTTTTTTCATTATTTTGTATCATTTTTATATTCATATTGCCTTCGAATATGAAGAGAAGAAAATGTTGAAAATGGAGAGATGCGTAGATGAACAATACGCATTGTATGGCCAACAATTATTATTCATTCATTCATTTTCTGTACTGTTTATGCTCACAACGGTCGCGGGGGCTGCTGGAGTCTATCACAGTTGACTTCGGGCACACCTTGAATCAGTGGCCAACCAATTGCAGGGCACAGGTTGACGGACAACCATTCACACTCACACTTATACCTAGGGAATAGTATACGTCTCTGTACTGACTGCTTAGAATAAATATTGAAAATAATTCATCATAAATCAAATTGTCTTAAATAGTATTAAGTAATTTAGAAAAACAACTGTTCTATTCAACAAGCCTATCCTGCATTAGACTATTCAACAAGCCTATCCTGCATGTTTTCGGGATGTGAGAGGAAACCGGAGTACCCGTAGAAAACCCACCAAACCCAGGGAGAACATGCAAACTCCACACAGTGAGGACCGAACTGGGATTTAACCATCAACCCCAGAATTGTGAGGTGGACGCACTAACTTCTCGCCCGATAGGCATCCCACCATGTTCTTTTATATTATTATTACAAATATATATATATATATATATATATATATATATATATATATATATATATATATATATATATATATATATATATATATATATATATATATATATATATATATATATATATATATATATATATATATATATATATATATATTCATTCATTCATTCTCTGAACCATGTATCCTAATAAGGATCACAGGGGGTGCTTGAGCAAACTTCACACAATGACGACCCACATAAGATCAAACCCTCGACCCCAGAACTGCGAGGCCGATGGCTTAACCACTCCTCCAGCGGGCTGGTCATTTTTTTTTTTTACCCGCTCTGATTCCTGTAATTGTTGTTTTCAGGATTGGATTAAAATATAATATGACTGATAATATGCGTATGGGAATAAATATCGGGTTATAATCAATGCTAAGTTTCTTGATTCTTTCATAAGGGCAAATTATCACAGCATTTCTGAAATGCCCAAACAGCATGCTGTTTAAATTAGCGGCTATGCTTAGACAAGATCTCTTTCCAAGCAACCCACTAAGCGCTTGTTATTTGAACACACAGGAAATCTCACTGGAGTTGGTTTCAACCCCAGAGCTAAGGTTGGTTGTAACTTTTGGCATGATTGGTGGGAATATTTATGACATTTTCCTCTCGACCTGACAGGTTCCTAGTCCCGAAAAACAATCGGTATGGATTCACTGTGACATGTAGTTTTGTCTAGGATTTTATTAAACCATTTAAAGAACAAACAAGCCAATTCCTGCGAGTCACATAAGTTTCCCATTTTACTATAACATCCGATCTATTTAAAACTAAAAAAAATAGTCTTTAAAACAATTTCCATGGGGCTGAATGCCAGTGTCCACATACTGGATGTCCATGCAGAACAGTTTGCTTTCAATTTACTTCTTCACAAAATACACCGGAAGTTTTTTTTTTTTTTTTGGATCCCATTTTCTGAGCAGCTGCTGGTCAACCTGAAAATTCCAGAACGACAACAAAAACATCCTGGAAAAAAAAAAGAAAATAATACTTTCCATATGCAGGGACCAAGGTATAACTGCTTCCTGTTAAATAGATTTATTGCTAGCCTCAGAACTCTTCCTACAAATAACACCCAAATGTATTGTAGTAGGTACAACTGAACTAGTTCTTGCTCATAGTTTAGCATTCCTACAAGCCTCATAAAAGATAACTCTAACCCTAACCTGGTACTGGAAAATTTCATGCTCTTTAATATAATACAGTTATTTTGATTCCAACATTGCAGTCCTAACGAAAACAAATAAGATCAGGAGAAATACAAAATGCATTTTCGTTCATTTTATCCAAGTTTTTATCATATTTCAATCATTGGCATTACTTTTGATCAATGTTCCCTCAAATTTTACATTGGTCTGGGCAGAAAGACAACCTCCCTGAGCGCACTGAGTACCAGTGTGAGCGACATCATCATTGCTCGCTATGGGTATCACACAGTATCACACCTGCCATAAGCAGGTGCATGTCAATTTTCCCTCATTTTTCATGTAAAACAAGCTGTAAAAACAAAACACATAAGAGTGGACAGAGCTACTGCCACTGGCTGATGCATAAATGGCATCATAATAAGGAAAGGGGTAAAGAAAAAGTTTGGATTTTATTTACTGCGTGCCATATGATTGCTGCTGCGCAGAGAAGACGAGAGTAGTGCGCAATTGCTTGCGCAACTTAGAGGGAACATTGCTTTTGATAGCCAACAAGTGAACAGACAGTATAGGATTAAGGATAAACTGAAATCTCCCGTGTTCTGCTAAGACAACAGGACATCATTCGGAAATAACACCAGTATAAAACTTCCTTGGATCAATGAGGCTAAAACAAAATGGATAGCAGGCCAAGCCCTAATTTGTATGTTTACTCCTTAGGTACTACTTGTGCCTTCAGTTGAGGGACGACATGCTGTCCGGTCGCCTGCCCTGTTCTTTTGTTACACATGCCCTCTTGGGCTCTTATACTGTTCAAGCCGAACTCGGTGACTATGAGCCTGAAGAACACGGGCCTGACTATGTTGCTGACTTCCGCTTTGCCCCTAACCAGACAAGAGAGCTGGAGGAAAGAGTAATGGAGCTTCATCATAACTACAGGTCAGTAAACTCATTAACCTTGATGCCAATGATAATTTTTGGGGTCTAGGTGATTAAAGATGACTTTTTTGTTGTAGGGGAATGAGTCCAGCAGAGGCAGAAGTAAATTTTTTAGAAAATGCCAAGAAGTTATCAATGTACGGGGTGGACTTACATCAAGCTAAGGTACAAAGACAAGTTATTTATGCTGTTACTATGGTACCGTAGTAGCTACGAAACCCCAAACCAATGCATGTTACCAATAATTATTAGGATTCCGAAGGGATTGACATAATGCTTGGTGTGAGTGCCAATGGTCTGCTGATTTACCGAGACCGTCTAAGGATCAACCGCTTTGCCTGGCCAAAGATACTCAAGATCTCATACAAGAGGAGCAACTTCTACATCAAGATCCGTCCTGGAGAGGTAGCTACAAATAAATGTTGGGATGTCTTTTCTCGTGATTTTAGACATTGGAAGGGTTCCACAGCTTATGATAATGGAGGCTCTTAAACAAAGTGTGGAAAATCACACAGCAAGTGGAAGGATGGTCACATAGTTAAACACCTTTCATTCTTTACGTATCAGTTAGCGCAGTGGTCTCAAACCGGTTCCACATAGGGCCGCAGTGGGTCCTGGTTTTTGTTCCAACCGATCCAGTGCCGACATTTTAACCAATCAGGTGTCTTTAAAATAAGTAGCACCTAATTCTAATTAACTGATTGCACTTGCAAAGGGTATCCTTGTTGAGTTGGAATGAAAACCTGCACCCACTGCGGCCCTTTGAGGACCGGTTTGAGACCACTGGAACTTAGCGGCAAATCTAATGAGCATCAATCTTGTAGAAAATAGGGTATAAATTAGAGTGGAAATATTAGTCACGGAAATTGCTAATTTGTTTATTTACCTTTGTTAAAACCCTTGAAAGCACAATTTATCTTAAATAGTTTATACTGTTTTATACACATTTTGAAGCAGATTATTGTGATAGTGACAAAGCGATTTTGCGATTTTTCTTTGCCTACTTTCGTGAGTAAGTGTGAGTACAAGTACACACAAGTATACCTACTTATAGTACAACTACACCACTGATACTTTTGTTCACATCACCACTGAACATCGGAAAAGGGTGTTAATTCATAGGATGGGTGAACTGGCACCTTAGATGTCACCAAAGAAAATATGTCTAAGGGAACTGGCACTATAGTAAAGATAGCTTACCCTCACACGGTCCCTTCATCTTTTCCCACATTTGATCCTCTCACCTTGTTTTTTCTGTTTTTTTTTTCACTCTCCACCTTCCTTCACTCCTTTCCCCTTCACGACTCAGTATGAACAGTTTGAGAGCACCATTGGCTTCAAATTGCCCAACCATCGGGCTTCTAAGCGACTATGGAAGGTTTGCATTGAGCACCACACTTTCTTCAGGTAGGTCACTCACATTTTTGCACTGCAGCATGGTACAGTACAAGCACTAAGATGGGCCTTGTCATCGATTACTGCATTTTTATTTTTTTGGACGATAAGTTACACCTTAGTATCAGTCTCACCAGCCAAAGAATCACGAAGGGGGAGGCCAGTTTTTTATTTAATCCGAAACCAAAAACAAACATATATTTTACGTAGTATCAATAGTAAAAATGGAGTACAACAGGCTGTGGCAATAGTTGGAATCTCGGGCATAATTGTTTTGCTGAAAAAACATGACTAAGTCTTTATTTTAATTTAAAAAAGTTATTCCATTTACTGAACTACATAGTGTAGTTATCAGTCAAATGACAGCAGGATTCGAACCATTCAGTCTCCCATATGGGAGTCAGGTGAACAAACCTGTACACCATGAATTTGCTACACTTTCCTTTGTCATTATTGTTAGGCTTTGACTACAAATAAGTAGAAACAACTAAGGGAAAATATTTCCCGACTGGGATTCAAACCCCAGTCTCCCACATGGGAGTCAGGTGAACAAACCACTATGCCACCAATTGGCTACACTTTCCTTTGTCATTATTGGGAGGTCTTGACTACAAATACATAGAAACAACTAAGGGAAGCCAGGTGAACAAATCTCTACGAAAGAGATGCAAAAAAGAAAGTGCCATGGCCACCTGGCTTGGTCGCATCTCGAAATTTTGATCGTATCTCGGGCGAATTATTCGATCGAAATTTTCGTCTTGCCATATGCATGTCGTACCACGAGCATGTCCTACCACGAAGTACCACTGTAGTCTGGAAAATGTAATAGTAGATTGTCCAGAGTGCTGCATATTAAGTGGAATTGTTTGCTGATTAGCTTTGTACTTGAAGCAACGTCTTACACTTTTTGGATTCCAACTCAAAACAATCATGTAGCGGCTGCCTGAAATCTTTAACGGATACTCACCGATTACCATCGAGACAATTCTTGACAATATGTATTAGGAGCATTATCTGGGGTTTATCATCACACTTCTTTAATCTATTTTTATTTTCACTATAATCAATCAATTAACCAACCAACCGTTTTTATAGGTTGGTCTCTCCAGAGCCACCCCCAAAGGGATTTTTGGTAATTGGCTCCAAGTTCCGCTACAGTGGTCGCACTCAAGCCCAAACGAGACAGGCCAGCGCATTGATTGACAGGCCAGCTCCTCTGTTTGACCGCTCTGTCAGCAAGCGGTACCTGCTATCCCGAAGTATTGATGGTGGTAAGATTTTAAATCACTCCTTAAACCCCCCAGGGCAAACCAATGTTTTATGGTGTTCTAAAGAAAGGAATCTCTGTTGGTTAAGCTTCATGCTAAACCTTCAATAGGAATACAATGTTGAAAGGGACAAACATTTTTCAGTGTAACTTTTAATGCTGTATCCCACCTAATTAGGATAATTAAGAAAAATACAATACTCCTTTAGGCTTACTAGTCAGTGTAAAAGCTGGAAAAGAGTACTATGCATGGTCAAAACAGTAATTTAGAAAGATTTAAACTAAAAATGAACACCATTATTTCTTCATCATTAATGCCTTCACATAAAATATACAGTGTTCCCTCGCTACTTCGTGCTTCAGCTACCGCGGACTCAGAGCTTCGCGGATTTTTTTCAGGAAATATAAAAATGAAAGATATTAAGTTAGAATTATAAATTACATCATTTTACAAGAGGCGGAAACAAAATATTCAATAAGAATGAGTAATTGCATCAAAAAAAGGCCAAAGAAATGGTCAATAACATGGTGAGAGTTCAGGAATCGCATTGATGACGTCATGGCTGTTTACAGGCGCATCTTCACCGCCCAAAAAAACAATGTTCACAACTCCCAATAACGATGTTTCTTACGTGCAAAAAAACTGCAGAAGATCCTCCATCCGGACTACTATGATGTTTTTGCTTGGTGGTGCTTTTGTGCACGTGTTATACGTTTCTTTAAGCATTTTTGAAGGGGCACGCCTACTTCGCTGAAATGCAGCTATTGCAGGGGGTCCCGGTCCCCAGTAACCGCGATAACCGAGGGAACACTGTATTATCATTGTTAGCCAAATGAGTTTTTACTATGTAGCTACATAGATTATTGACACTGAATGGAATTTTCTCTCCATTGGCACCAAATCAGCTTCAGCTTTAAGTAACAGTATGGACCAATTATCTCAGCGAAGCTTGAGTGAGCGAACACAGTTCATGTCCAGAGAAGATCTCGACCAAGAAGGCAGCCTGGATTTAGACCATGATCAAGATCACTATCCAGACCACGACCAAGATCATGGTTTTGACTCTAACCAGGACATAGAGGCGCACCAATGTCAAGATTACATTCGCTCTGCAAGCATCCCAACATGTAACAAGACTTTGGAACTCAAGGTAAGAGTCACGAAAAAGCTGATAATGTCTGCTGATGAAAACAGGTGAAAACAACTAACATTGAGTTCAATAAACATAGTCCATGAAAGCACATATCCTCCTCAGCTTCCGTTTGGTTTGACACTGGTATTCATCATTCCTATTTTCTTAATCCTTTCACCTAATCTCTGGTTCTCATCATCTCTGAAGACAGTTTAAAAATCCTCCGCTTGTAAATCTCCTTTTATTTTTTCAGGTGCCTCTAAAGGTTTTCTCTCCTTTTGGCTGCTTTAATAATATCCCTTCCACTAACCTTTCCCTCCTCTGACCTTTTTTTGCCCTCTGGCTTGTCTCCTGCTGCAGGCAGAGGAAGCAGCTTTGCCAATAGACATGAAACCAGAGGTATTTTGGCATCTGTGTGTACAACTGTCTGATTGTGGGTGTTGTTCGTCTAGTATTGCACCTCGTGTCTGCACTATGTTGCTCTTTTATGATGGTCTATCCCTCAGTGAATGCTATCTCCAGTTTCCTGATGACTTCACACACACCTCGGATGCTGATAATTGAATTTAACACCTTGAGTTATTATCACTTCAGAAAAAAACCTACCTGCTAATAGTTAAACAGCCTTATACAAGCTTTTTTATTTGTCCAACACTAAGCATAAGGCCCAAATTACACAAATGTTAACACTATAATAACAAGATAACAATAACAAAAATGTTTTACAGGAGCTTAATAGTTTTATTCCCTTATATTTTAAATGTTTGAAAATGTAGAGAAAACCAAAGCCTGAAAATACAAATATGAGGGCCATGAGATCTTTAGTGTCAGCTTTAATGAAATTGTACTCTTGTGGTAAAAGCATTCCTGACAGTGCCCACATTTTCTGAAAGATGGGTTAGTACAGGAGTGGGCAAACTTTTCGTCCCGGGGGCCGCATTGACTTTAAAATTTTGACAGATGGGCCGGTTCAGCACAAGATATGATACATATAAAAAAGTGCATCCGTTAACAGTACATATGAAACATAAACAGAGAAAAGGACTAAAGTATTAACATTCTTCAATAGGTTACATACATAACCAAACAAATATGAAACACGTAAAGGTGATTAAATTCTCGTTTCATTTTGAGTCCTCTCTCGCTTTGCTTCATTTTAGAGCCAACTCTCATCATTCTCCCTCAATCTCCTCTGGGAGCCATTTATCACTGAATGGAATTCAGTTTTTGTCCCTGTTGGGGCAAAGCTATGTGCAGGTGTAGCATAGCAGACAAACAACGAGAGTTCAGAAGTATACGGATATTGTCTGTTTTATAAAATATCATAGCCAAAACGGTCAATAGTGCAAATGGTTCAGCAAGATGCAATTGTTATAAAAGTGAGAAAGTAATGGAATTGGCATGAAAAATGTACCAGATTATGTCACCTGGAACTCTTTCAATCTAGCCTGCCTCTATTTAAGCACTGTCAATTGCAACTTTCTCATTTACTTTGCCATCGAACTATGCCCACAAGTTACAGCCCCGGTTCCTCAAATTCCATATCTCGCTTATTTGTATTTTATGTTATGTAGGCTTTGTATAATGATTCACGAAACAGTGCAGGTACCCCGTTGGTAAGCGGTGTCTCTAGATGTGGCCCACAGTAGTGAAGTTCTGCTTGGTTTTAATCCAACAAAGATGCATTGATTTTGTAGTGTATATGACAGAGATTATTTTATTAGCACTACCAACAATCTGAGCTCAAGGGCTCTTACCTGACAGTGTTTCTCTCTAGTCGATTAATCCTTTGACACTTTTCTTGCCAACAGTTGAGTTTTAAAAATCTAAATATTTTATTATCAACGTATATTTTTAATGGGAATCCCTCTGCACAATGATATAATTATTCAAAAGCCTTGTTCGCAGATATGATCATTTATCATGCAGCTTTAAAAGTATTTGGAAGTAAAAGAAGACCTCTGTGCTCATAATGTATATAAAAATAATCAATTGGCCATTACTGAAAGGATTGCTTTATCATAGTGTAAGTATTTGACTGGCTGCCTTCCTCTTTGGCTATGCTTTTACACTTATGCATGCATTTTAATCAAACTAATTCAACAAAATCACATCATTTTCTGCTTTGCTTAAAACGCCTCATCTCACTTGGCTCGCTACCACCCGGACAAGGATCTGGCCATGCCTCGGCCCAAGCAGGAGGTATTTGCCTGTCTTTTACTTTGGTTTACTGTCTTGCAAGAACATAATGTGAACTCATTTTATGTTTGCATCAGCCTATCAATCAATCACAAATACAATGTGTATTGTTTCAGCCGGCATAAGATGAAATGAGAAAATAGCATGTAATAGACAACATAATGAATTTGTACAAAATATGTGAAAATATATCTTTTTTTGTTGCTTCTGATTCTTGTTTTGAAACAACTAACAATGCAAGGAGTTGAATTTGTTTCCTCAAAATGATAACGTTCACCCTCATTTCTGAGACTGACCCTCTAGGATTGGAAACAATAGATTGGATATAAAATGAACATGCAAATCCTGGCAGGCCATATCCTAAGATTGAACCCCTTTATCTCAGAACTAGGGCGTACTAACCACTCAACCACTGTGCTGCTATATGCAAATAGTTGAAGGTCACCAAAACTATTGATTTCAAGTTGCAATATCCTTAGTTTCGGAAACCGAGTAATCTAGGAAAAAAAACGTGGTAATCACTAATGAATTCTGTTTAAGAAAAAAAACAAGAGTCAACAGCAACAACAAAGTAAGGTGTTTAGATTAAGTCTGCCATTTTGTATGGACACGGTTGACATTCTCAGATTTAGTGCTTTACCAAACAATTTTAGCATTTGTAGCATTATTGCTAAGAATGACACATTTTTTTCAAGCAGTCCAATAAAGAAACACATTTCCCCAAGTTTTATTCAAGTTTTAAATGCAAATTTGTCAATGGTATAAAAATAATATAATATATGAACCGGATAAAAGATGTGTAGTCTTGCATGGAAAACCTCTTAGCTTAAGGGGAATCAATATCAACATTGCCTTTGTTTTTAAATTGCTGTTTATCCCTTCTGCCTCTTTGACTTTCCCTCCACTGCCTCCCTCCACAGCAGTTTTTGGACAAGCCGGAAGATGTCCTTCAGAAACACCAAGCCAGTATCAATGAGCTGAAGAGGGCATTGAGACAGCCCAATAGCAAGATAACCCAGAGGGAGAAACGTACCTGCTCAGCTACTTCTCCTGGAGGAACCCCAGAGCGCAAACCTGTAAGAAAGACATTAGTTTCCTACATCATGACATCACTGTTTTTATATTGTTGGAACCTTTTGGCCTGGCCAGGAGTCCAAGTCTCATGTAGCCATTCCAAATATAACTTAGTGATAGGGGAAAAAAACAAGTGAGAAAAACACATCTTGACATATTCCAGAGTTATGATGTGTTTTGCATTGCCATTGATTTGTTTTGAATCCCTTTTATTGTTTCATTGGGTAACATGGGAGTTTCAAGCTAGGCTAACAAATTGTTTACTCTATGTCAACATAGGCGACTGGTGAAGCCAATTTGATTGACAAGCAGGAAGCTAATGGACAAATGCTGAATTTTGCTTCTAATGTGGCTGGAGACATGTTGATGGTCGTACCTTGGGCTGAGGAAAATTGGGAAACGTTGAACTCTCAAACTACACTACACCCTAAAACCAACTTAAGAGCAAAGGGACTAACCGCAAGAAACCCTCTGGATGCTCCTTTCGCCATTAACAATGGCCATGGTTCTGTTTTAACAAAGTATGGCATTCAGGAAAATGGAGTCAGCTTTCCAAAGGAAAAACAAAAACATGAAACACTGAGCATGGATGTGAAGTGTTGCCAATTCCGGCCTGAAGCACTCTCAGAAAATCTGGATTTTGGCTCTGAGGCAAAAAGAAACTCATCAATTGAGACACAAAAAATCCAAGGTCTTAATCCTGAAGATTTATTGAATTCTGACCATGTTGAATCTACTAAAATGGTTCCACTAAAGCCACAGAGATCCAAAAAATCATTGAGCAAAGACACCAAAGCCTGTTCTTATACTCAAAACCAACCTGAGTGGAACCTCATTGGGGATTTAGGATTAATACAATCAGACAGTAAATACCATAAAACTAAGATATTAGAGGGTAATAATAGAGGGCACTCTGCCCTAGAAGGAGTCAATGATAACTCGGAAATTGTAAAATACCACAGTGGGGTTGGACTGTCTCATCATCAAGACCAGGACGTGAGAGAATCCAAAACAAGTGGTGAACAAGACGAAGATGCTGAAAATAACACCGACTTTAACACAGAGAAGCTCCTGTCACGATTACCAACAGTTCCTCCACGAACACTTCCTCTCAAAAAGCAGTGGTCTAGGGATCGCTACAACACTGACTGCAGCCACATCCACTACAGAACCAACCAAGACACCACCAAGAAAAAGCAAGCGGTAAACTAAACATCCGCCAACATCTTTGCGCCCATCATGGGGAAGTCAAACATTGCATGAGCTTGACGCAATGACATGCAAATCTTGTGTTTGCCATCTCCAAAAATCAACTGAAATCACTCGCTCATCCTTCCGAAACTCATGTGATTAGAGAAAGCAAAAGTCATTGATCGACTCAAATCTTGTCCACCGTCCAGCAATCTTTTTTGCTTTCCTTTTGCTGCCCTCTGCAATGCCTGACATCTGCTTGACCATTTTAGAATGGAATTTAACGCTAATCCTTCCAACATCTTCACATGACTAAGATGGCTACTGTTGCAAGAAGCGCAAGACTTTTTCTCCCCAACCATTCTTTCGTCAAACTTTATTAGTAAATGTCTGAAAACGGCCCTGAAATTAAAATGTTCTGCTTGGCATCTCTGTAGCAATAACTATGTAAAAAAAAAAAACTTAATGAAACAGTAAAAAGGCTGCAGAGCTGCCAAACCTTTCTGGGTTTAGGCATTCATACATTCCATTTCCCAATAAAAACACTTTCCCCAAAGATGTTTTTTTCCCTTCATTTTGAAATAAAAAGTGGAAAGGTTCAGTGCATGGCATTGTATTTAATTGAACTGAAATACAGTGTTCCCTCGCTACTTCGCGGTTCAGCTACCGTGGACTCAGATCTTCGCAGATTTTTTTGGGGGAAAAAAATACAAATATTACATTGAAACAACATATTTTACATTTTTTTTTGTTATAACATGAATTTCATTCTCTCTACTCGTATTCTATATGGTGTACTGTATACAGGGGGTAAAAAAATTAAATAATGATAATTAAAAAATAATAATTAAATTCAAATTAAGCATTTTTGAAGGGGAATCCCTACTTCACGGAAATTAACTTATCGCGCGGGTGGTCCCGGTCCCCATTAACCGCGATAACCGAGGGAACACTGTAGATAGCATGCGATCTGACTATAACTTTAACGAGGTTTTCTCCCGAATGTGTTTTTTTTCCAGTTGAAAAAGCCTCAGGGGATGACCTACTATGTCATACATTATACAAAAACTCAACAGAAAACATTACAAACTTTCTCAACTGTCACAAATAATGTTTGTGCTCATTGTGCTAATGAAATTTCATTATTTAGGTACCATTTGGTAGAAAGTCATCTGAATGAATTTTATGGTTTTGATTCATTGTCGTTCTTATGATAATGTTTGTGATTATTTGTTATTTTTTTTGTAGGAGACGCCGCCAGCTCCTTCCATTCATGAGGAACCTCTCAGTGATTCCTCGGTGAGTCATCACACAGCACCATACTGGATATTATTTCTGTTTCTTGCTCTTATCATAAAATCTTTATTAACCACTCAGCCCAGATGAAATATAATATTTTAATATTATTCATCGTCATAAAACTATGAGACGGAAGTTACTTGCCTCACATTACATTAAAAACAGCACTTTATACCAGACACTTGAGCAGGGATGTGATGAGTAAGTATAGTAATTACATAAAGCCATTAATGCATCTCACACATGTAATTATTTAACCTTGTCATTCTTAGTATTGCTTAGCTTCACTTGATTATTCTACGCATCCGCATCATAAATAGTGATCATCTCTAAAAAATTATGATAACAAAACACTAGCCTAGACTTGATAAGAATACTGTAACCTTAATTATATTTAGTTTTTTAGAAATTGTGAATCTGTTCACTTTAGGCTAAATTTCTTCGCCTTGTTCTTTACTAAGCAATTCTGAAAATGTAATTCGTGTTGGTATTGGTTTTGGTATTGGTTTTGGAATTAGTATTGGTATTGGTTTTGGAATTAATATTGGTATTGGTTTTGGAATTAGTATTGGTATTGGTTTTGGAATTAGTATTGGTGTTGGTTTTGGAATTAGTATTGGTGTTGGTTTTGGAATTAGTATTGGTGTTGGTTTTGGAATTAGTATTGGTATTGGTTTTGGAATTAGTATTGGTATTGGTTTTGGAACTAGTATTGGTATTGGTTTTGGAACTAGTATTGGTATTGGTTTTGGAATTTGTATTGGTATTGGTTTTGGAATTTGTATTGGTTTTGGAATTGGTATTGGTTTTGGAATTGGTATTGGTATTGGTTTTGGAATTGGTATTGGTATTGGTTTTGGAATTGGTATTGGTATTGGTATTGGTTTTGGAATTGGTATTGGTTTTGGAATTGGTATTGGTATTGGTATTGGTTTTGGAATTAGTATTGGTATTGGTTTTGGAATTAGTATTGGTATTGGAATTAGTATTGGTATTGGTTTTGGAATTAGTATTGGTATTGGTTTTGGAATTAGTATTGGTATTGGTTTTGGAATTAGTATTGGTATTGGTTTTGGAATTAGTATTGGTATTGGTTTTGGAATTAGTATTGGTATTGGTTTTGGAATTAGTATTGGTATTGGTTTTGGAATTAGTATTGGTATTGGTTTTGGAATTAGTATTGGTATTGGTTTTGGAATTAGTATTGGTATTGGTTTTGGAATTGTTATTGGTATTGGTATTGGTTTTGGAATTGTTATTGGTTTTGGAATTGTTATTGGTATTGGTATTGTTATTGGTATTGGTATTGGTATTGTTATTGTTATTGTTATTGTTATTGTTATTGGTATTGGTATTGTTATTAGTATTGGTGTTGTTATTGGTTTTATTATGATTATTAATTGTACTAAGCAATTCTGAACATTTCTCATACAATTAATAATAATAATAATGTTAATAAAATTATTATTAATAGTATTAGACATTTTCAGAATTGCTTAGCAAAGAACAAGGCAAATAGATATAGTCTGAAGTGAACAGATTCTCAATTTAAAAAAAAATCAGTATAAATAGACAAAATCCTACATAGTTTATAACCTAGCGCAATTATACATTATGCTGAGAAATTCGATTAGTGAGCTTTTTCATCACCTGTAGTGCAGAGCAATGCCTGAGATACTGTCAACTCTCTCTGTAGCGGGGACTTTGGGAGAGACGTTTGGGGTCGGTGTCCGAGGACGACCAGGACCACGAGCTCTCCTACTTGAAGGAAACACACCTGGGCATCGAGCGCAAATGTTCCAGCATCACTGTCAGCTCCACTTCCAGCTTGGAGGCTGAGGTCGACTTCACCGTCCTCACCGACTTGCACACGGGGATGGAAGAGTTCTCCCGGGGCATGTCCGAACTGGGCGAGCGGGACTTATCGCCGGATGGGGGCCTGCGCTTCGGGATCGATTTCTTACAACAACAAGGTCCACCCGAGCTATCACCCCCGTTGGTTTCTCCGGCTCCTGTGTCCAAAGGAGCAAGCGATTGTCCTCCAGCTAAGCACGTCCAGGCTGAAGAAGTCCGGATGGAACCTAAGCGGCCTGATGTGCAGGTAGATTATACATTTTCTTTCTGATTTACATCTAAATTGTATTTTTTAAAATATTAATATGTTTTAACAAGTTTAGAAGCCGTTAAGTTTTACGGTTATGAATGTAATTGTTTGTTGTTTTTACTCTGTGCCTATATAGGTCAAATTGGACTATAAACCGACTGTATCTCCATTGTATTATGGAAAATTCATCTCATATAAAAATCCATACATAAGCCATACTGGACTAAAACCCACAAGGCTCAAAGCCAGAAAAAAACTTGATTTTAAAATTAACTTGATAAAAAAAACTTGATTAAAAAAAAAACTTGATTAAAAAAAACATGATCAAAAAACTTGATCTAAAAAACTTGATCTAAAAAACTTGATCTAAAAAACTTGATATAAAAAACTTGATATAAAAAACTTGATATAAAAAACTTGATATAAAAAACTTGATAAAAAAACTTGATAAAAAAACTTGATAAAAAAAACTTGATAAAAAAACTTGATAAAAAAAAACTTGATCTAAAAAACTTGATCTAAAAAACTTGATCTAAAAAACTTGATCTAAAAAACTTGATCTAAAAAACTTGATCTAAAAAACTTGATCTAAAAAACTTGATCTAAAAAACTTGATCTAAAAAACTTGATCTAAAAAACTTGATCTAAAAAACTTGATCTAAAAAACTTGATCTAAAAAACTTGATCTAAAAAACTAGATCTAAAAAACTTGATCTAAAAAACTTGATCTAAAAAACTTGATCTAAAAAACTTGATCTAAAAAACTTGATACAAAAACTTGATACAAAAACTTGATACAAAAACTTGATACAAAAACTTGATACAAAAACTTGATACAAAAACTTGATACAAAAACTTGATACAAAAACTTGATACAAAAACTTGATACAAAAACTTGATACAAAAACTGTCTTCTTGAAGCTTTTGCAATCTGTTTTGTGTAAACGACAACATTTTGTGCCGTGTTCTCTTCCCAAGTCTGTAGTGCCTAAAAAGCCAAAGAGGTCAGTACCGGTGTCATCTTCAGTGGACAAGGAGCAGTTACATAGAGAAGCCAGTACTGTCTCTGGTACCACATCCCATAGTCGGGAAGCCAGCGATGTCATCGCTGCAGTGCGGAAGACAGACGTCAGGACAGAGACTCAGCCCAATGGATCAGAGGTCACAACAACTATAGTAGAGTTCACAGATCAGGTGGGTTCATAAATTTCTTCCTCCCCGTCGGGATTACTGCAAAAGCGATCAAAAGATCAAATCCGTATTTGCTGGATCAGCACACTGATGAGTTTTTTTTTAGCATGTCTGCCTGACAGTGGGGCTTTCCTAGTCAATATTTCATGTAATAAGAAAAACACAAAAATATATAATTTAATAATTTGATGTCATAGCAATTCAGTGCATCCAGAAAATACACAGTTTACTATTTTTCACATTTTATTATGTTACAGCCCCACTATAACATTGTGATTTTTTTCCTCCAAATGTATTAAAAATATATATATTTCAGATTATCATAACGAGGAATAGTCTGTAGATTTTCTAGGCAAGAGATACATTTCATATAATGAGGTTGTAACATAAAAATAAATGTGAAAACAGTGAAGTATTGTGAATACTTATTGCGAGGCACCATACATATTGTAATCTATTGGGAGCAAGCTTCATTCTTGGAGAGGAATTTTGGTTCTTGATCTCAAATTTTTGGTTGCAGGACAACAGTATGACAAGCCTGAGCGAAGTCTCTTACACCACAAGGCAGAATGTGTCCCCTGTGAGTATGACCAGCAGTACTTTCCCTTCAGTACTAGTTCCGAATACAGCACAAGCACCAGCAAACATATTATGCGACAGTACAAGACAATGACATCTATTCAAAGATTTGTCAGTGCCATCTTGATCGTTGATCATTTTCAACGGAACAGGACACATAGTTCTTTACGTCAATAGTAAAGAGTCATTTATAGTAACACCCATGCTCAAGTTGTTTCACTTGTTCACTCAATTGCCTTACCAAAGGGATTTCCATGATGCCCATTTTAGAGTTGTATACCACTTGGCCTAAGGGGGCACTACTTTAAGTTTCAAAAGCTGTTTTTAGCAAGACAGTCTTTTTATTATAATAATTGTCTACCAGTTATATTGCATTACCAGCAATGTTCCCTTTAAGCTATGTTCATGCGCAATTGCGCACTACTCTCGTCTTCTCTGCGCAGCAGCAATCATATGGCGCACAGTAAATAAAATCCAAACTTTCTTTTTTTACCCCTTTCCCCATGATGGTGCCGTTTTTCCGTGGCAGCCAGTGGCAGTATCTCTGTCCACTCTTGTTTTTTTGTGTTTTACAGCATGTTTTACATGAAAAATTAGAGGGAACGTTGACATGCAATTGCTCATGGCAGGTGTGATACTGGTGTGCCCATAGCGAGCAATGATGATGTCACTCACACTAGTACTCAGTGCGCTAAGGGATGTTGTCTTCCTGCCCAGACCAACGAAAAATTAGAGAGAACATTGATTACAAGTATGATGGATAAAGAGTGCGATAGTCCAGTATATTGAACTAAAAATGGATATAGAGATTAAATACTGTTCCATAGTGGTGAGAGAGTTAACATTTCAAGCATGAATTGCTTCCCTCGCCCACAGGTTCACATAGGAAGTCTTGGAAAAGAGAGAATGGGGTCTCCCATCCTCGTCACTGAAAATGTTACATCGGCAACCACGCAGGTTACCAAGGTAAACAATAAAAATGTACAACAGACATAAAGTGCTGAGTGCGTAATGTGTCTTATGTACTGCAGACAGTGAAAGGGGGATACTCAGAGACCAGAATTGAAAAAAGGATCATCATTACAGGGGACGATGATGTGGACCAAGAGCAGGTAAATTGCATATTTTGATGGAAACATTGTTTTATGGCATTGAGGGTTGGAACTAATGCCAAAACATAGAGCTGAGTGATGTGATTCTTTAAGCCAGCATGTGCAACTCGGATGATTTCTCTCTGCTCTGATAGGCTCTTTTTATCGCTATCCAAGAGGCAAAGCAGCAACACCCAGATATGCAGGTGACCAAGGCGGTGGTTGTCAGGGAAACAGAATCGTCCATTGAGAAACGGCATGCATCAGAGGTACAAAAAGGCCATCTTGGGTCTTTTTACACTTGCATGCAAGACAGTAACACTGCTTAAATATCGTAGGTCAAGTCTTTAGTTTAGTTCAGGGGTGTCAAACTCCCTTTGGTCTGCGGGCCGAATACAGCTTAATTTGACATCAAGCCGGCCGGACCAGTAAACTCATTGCAAAATTACATAGAACTAACAATAAGCCCATTTTTTTTCTTTGTATTAGTCACTAATACTAATAATTAGTGCAAAGAATGAGTAAATTATCAAAATGTTTATTAACAGAATTTTCCTTTTCCATTATGAACAATATATTATGAACAAGAGAATAACATAAGGACATAAATAAAGTATGTGCAATTTTAACTACACTTTTACACAGTTAAACATATATTTAAGTGTGTTGTACATAAAACTGATCACAGAAATAGTAACAATCTTCCAAATACATTTAGTACCAGCCTTGTGGAACTTAAAAACACTGTTTTTCAACATCTGGAAAGCAATTTTAACAAATGAATAACTTCCACAGCAATTATGTTGTCTGCGTGTACTAAAACACTGCGCCCCTAGCGGATAATACAAGAACTACAAATTTTAAAGAAAATTCCTATTTTTTTATACAATGCAGCTTTCTTCGCCGGGCCGTACCAAACCACCAGACAGGCCGGATCTGGCCCGCGGGCCTTATGTTTGACACCCCTGGTTTAGTTCATGTTCATATTTAACAGTAATTTGAACATTTATTCTTTAAATTAAGTGACATACTGTTATACGGGAATCGGTTTTCATGTAGTTTATTATACTTCTATTCTCTTTGCTCTATACAGTCTTGATTTCGTCAGATTCCCTTTACACCGTCCATGGAAAAGAACTCTTTTTTGACTCATCTCTTCTATTCTGATTATATGGAGACATATCTTCATTACCTTGAAACAGAATGCTTTGGAGGTGATGCTTCAGGGGGGGGAGGAATGGTGTGTAACTTGCCCTAGAAACAATGTTTCCTTTTATACTTGAAGAGGATTCTATTCATTTTTGTGCCATGGTGGCACCCTTTATCTCCACGATGTCATCTTTCATCACGGGCCATGGAATGGTTATGTAGAAGTAGATTGCTTCATTCCTAAATCTTCTGCTGTGTATCTTTGTGCATTTAATAACTTTTAAGACTACTGAAATGGATGAATAGTTTTGGTCCCACCTGTATTATTGCACTGACTTGATAGGTACAAATTTGAAAAACAGAAAAGTACAACAATGCCTTCTAGTGGCATCGTTAAGCCTTTGCAAGTGTGAATTGAGTTGAATTCTTCTGTAGTGGATAGTGTTGATGAAGTGTGATTCATTGTACATTGGATGGACACTCTGCCTTTTGGTGTAGAAAATATGAATTACTAATACACCTTCTTTCCAAATAGTAGTCCATGCATGTCTAAAAAAAAAAAGAGCCCCCTTCTTTTTTTAAGCCTAAAGAGCTCAACTGCATATTTGTGTAGTGACTAGATGAACTTTATCATGGGATTTCTGCAACTGTCTTTCAGATCATGTTTGCATGGTATTGTCTTTGCATTATTGGGCTTTAATTGAGTAATGCATTTAATCCAGTGTGATTGATAATAATTTAAGGATGTAATGACAGAAACAATAAAAGCCTAATATAATCACATTCCAAATCAGCAGTATGACGTATAAAAGAGGAAATTTCACTTCCCGATGGGAAATGAAAAGTGTGACGCAGAATAAGGTGCAGACTAACTTACATTCATAATGCTAAGACTGAATAATGGCAGAGATAATATACAGTGTTCCCCCGCTACTTCGCGGTTCAACTACAACGGACTCAGAGCTTCGCAGATTTTTTTGGGGAAAAAAAATACAAATATTACATTGAAACAACATATTTTACAGTTTTTTTTGTTATAACATGAATTCCACTCTCTCTACCCGTGTTCTATGTGGTCTACTGTATACAGGGGGGTATTTTTTTTTATTTAAAAAAAATAATAATAAAAAAAATAAAAAAAATTTTTTTTTTGGAATTAAATTCAAATTAAACATTTTTAAAGGGGAATCCCTACTTTTTCGGAAATTCACTTATCGCGGGTGGTCCCGGTCCCCATTAACCACGATAACCGAGGGAACACTGTACTCTATACCAGGGGTTTGGGAACCTTTTCAACAGAGAGAGAGCCTTAAACAATTCATACTTTCAAATATTACGCCTTGTGAGCCATACAAAGAATTTTAAAGCAAACATACATGAAAATATGTGCATTTTTAAGTCATTTCACCACTTTTAAAGTAGAAAATATCTCCTATTGGTGAATTTGGGAATCAACTCTCACTAACAGTTTCCATATTTTTAGCTCACAAGTTAGCGGAGAGCCATATACACCCATCCAAAGAGCCGCATATGGCTCCTGAGCCATAGGTTCCCTACCCCTGCTCTATACTTTCAACCATAACAGACCCAACGGTGTATATTTTCATAATCAATGCAATTTAATTCTTCCGAGCATACATTTTCTCTCAACCATAATAATGATAATAACAAAATGCACTATGTTGCAATTCCACATTTTATCTGTGCTTCATCAAAATTGTTCCCGCAAGTGTAGCACTCTGATTATAATTAATTTTGACAGTTCAGATGTGCAATGTGCCAGTGATCAGTTAAATGAGATAACGTGAGTGTGATACTTTTTTTGTATTAACTAGAAATGTAATTGCTCAAGTGCCAGGTTGCCAAGGTTGTATTATTGTACTGAACATTTTTTTGTACTGTTTAAGAAAAGTGAAGCAGCATTTACTTGTTTAGTGTAGCACTTCTATGTTTCCTGTAAACAGTTTCCAAGAAGGCCCAAAAAACAAAGTAGTCAAAAATACCTTGTAGTGACTTTAACAGGTCAAAGGTCAGTCAGTGAAGATGTGAGAGGTGCTTGCCGTGGTCTCAGTGGACAATAAAGGAGGGCCAAAGTAACCTAAAGATGGTTAATCATGCATAAATACAGTGCATATGAACTTGTCATCTTACCGTAAATCATCTTGGATCATCTTGTACACGTGATGGAAACGTGTTTGTTCCACTCGAGAGCAATTGCAGAGGCCGTGGACCTTTTGGACTTAACTTGAACCCTGTAATGGAGCCCTCTGTAGTCTGTAGTCTTCCTTTCACTGCAGTTTCATCTCTTCGTCGTGCTGTGTCTTTGCTGTACATTGTACTTGCATTCCTCTCGAATAAACAGGACAGGACCTTGACTGTTACTTTGCTTGTTTTCATGTGGAGCAGTGTTGCTGGAATTCTCATGAAAATCTAAGTTACTTTTATTCGTGACCGGACGTTTGGTTGCCGGTCTTTTGGTCACCAGTCTTTTGGTCGCCGGTCTTTTGGTCGCCGGTTTTTTGGTCGCCGATCAAATGTACTGAGATATTAAACAGTACTTAGATTCTAAACTCACTCTCTCTTAGATATTAAACTCTCTCCCATGAATATAATTTTGAGAGCTGGTTTCAACAGTAAACTCTGTCACCATTTTACCGGCGACCAAAAGGGATCAAAAGACCAGCGACCAAACGTCCGAGCACCCTTTTATTGGCTGTAAGGCAATAGTATATACGCCACACCTAAACTAAACTAAGGAAAATAATTGGTCGTTTCAACAGTGTTTTCATGAAGTACTTATGCAGAGAAAATAATTGAGGGCTTTTTAAGGGCTTAGATGACATTTTGGTCGGACATTTGGTCGCCAGTCTTTTGGTCGCCGGTCAAATGGTGACAGAGAGTTTACTATTGAAACCAGATCTCAAAATTATATTCATGAGAGAGAGTGTAATATCTAAGAGAGAAAGTTTAATATCTAAGAGAGAGAGAGTTCAATATCTAAGAACTGTTTAATATCTAAGTACTGTTTAATATCTAACTACATTTGACCGGCGACCAAACGTCCGGTCACGCATTTTGGTTGCGTAAAGAACAACAAACAATGACCTACAATTTGGTATCATTGCTACTAAAAAAAATAAAATAAAAAAAGAAATCAAGAAGGACAATGGTATTTTTTATTAAAAGCTTGTTGAACCATCTGAACATCCATCAAATTCGCCAATCTAAACCGATAACACCATATGACAAATGATCTATATTCTGGAAGCAACCCAGATAAATTCAAGTCTCTCACAATGAAAGACAAGAGGAAGGTGTGTACTTTTGAGCCCACATTGCCTGAACAAATTGAAAATATACAATACATTGTGGAGACACAAAGTAGGATAATAAATGAACGGAAATGTTGAAATAAAAATACTACAACATGGATCCTAATAGAAGACTTAAGGCTCAAATGGGACCTGAGGATTCCATACATCGAGTATACAACGCTCAGCGTGCTGTTATTATGCACTTGGTGAGAAAGAGGAGGAAGAGGAGGGTAAATGAAGGAGCAAGGTAAAAAAAACCCGGATTCACCAGGGCTCGAAACAATGAGCAGGTTTGGCCTTGTCACGTTTATTCTTCACAGCTTTGGTTCAACTGTTTTATGGCAGATGGGATGCAGCTGGAAAACATAAAACTATGAATACAATTTTGATTTAGTCACAAAGTTCCTAAAGTAGAACTTGTCACAAAGGACTCATTTTTTTCCTCTCCAGGGATCAGCAAGTTTTTTTGTTCTTCTTCTTTTTTTTTTGCATTCCAAAACAGTCCAAATGGAGTAAGAAGAGTAGCTTCCTAAACCACTCCTACCCTAAAATGTGACTTACAAAAGCACTTTTTCTTTTCCCGAAATGCCGAAAAGGAAAAAATCCAGGAAAAGTCCACGAGTACATAACTCCCAATACATGACACTATTCATATATCAGAAGTGAGGAAAGAACAAAACACGTCCACAAACAGTTGTAGGTCAATTCCTGTCACATAAGGGGCCACTTCTTAAAAGGCCAGTTCCTTTTCAATGACTCCTTAACACAGCATGAAACGGAATCTTCACAAGGCAATCTTTGTAGCTAGAAGAGGAGGAGGAGAGAAAAAAAACGCAGGCGGGTGGGAGACAGGAAAAAAGTTAACAGAAGGCTCCCAGGCCGGCCTTTTGTCTTTGACCTGCTCATCCTCTTGAAATTAGGCTGCAGTGTGAACTTCCTGACAGTCATAGGACGGTCCTGGTTGTGAAGATGAGGGCAACAAGGTTGGCCAGAGGAAGAGGTGAAGATATTGAGGCAGCCCCTGTGGTAAAGGAGTCTTAAAAATAACACACAAACACATACAGAAAACACATATAATGAATCTTTTTCCAACTATACAGTAAGGACAACTACAAATGCAATAAGATCAAATACAGTGTTCCCTCGCTACTTTGCGCTTCAGCTATCGCGGACTCAGAGCTTTGCGGATTTTTTTCAGGAAAAAATAAAAATAAAGATTTAAAGATATTAAGTTAAAATTATAAATTAAATCATTTTATAAGAGGTGGAAACAAAATATTCAATAAGAATTAGTAATTGCATCAAAGAAATGGTCAATAACATGGTGAGAGTTCAGGAATTGCATTGATGACGTCATGGCTGTTTACAGGCGCATCTTCACCGCCCAAAAAAACAATGTTCACAACTCCCAATAACGATGTTTCTTAAGTGCAAAAAAAAAACTGCAGAAGATCCTCCATCCGAACTACTAGGATGTTTTTGATTGGTGGTGCTTTTGTGCACGTGTTATACGTTTCTTTAAGCATTTTTGAAGGGGCACGCCTACTTCGCGGAAATGCACTTATTGCGGGTGGTCCCAGTCCCCATTAACCGCGATAAGCGAGGGAACACTTTAAACCATATAGAATACGGGTAGAGAGAGTGAAATTCATGTTATAACAAAAATAAACTGTAAAATATGTTGTCTCAATGTAATATTTGTATTTATTTATTTTTTTCCCCCCCAAAAAACCTGCGAAGCCCTGAATCCGCGGTGGCTGAACTGCGAAATAGCGAGGGAACACTGTATACACTAAGGACAACTACAAATGCAATAAGATCAAATATAGGCATATAATAATGTTAAGTTGTTTATGTCAAAAAGCCTGCAGACAAATAACATAAGCATAGATATGATATAGTATCACTTTTAGAGGAGAAAATTCTGTAAACTTTACAATGTAATTATAAAGTAGTATGGATTTATGGGAATGAACCTATTATTAAAACGATAAAAAATGGTTGGCTCTTAAAAGTGAACCTATAAATGGAGCTGGAGAAATGTATTAACACATCCAGGTCTCGAGGGTGGACAGTTATTAGCCCTTTATTTAGAAAATGACTATTTTGGGGCATTTAAAATAATGCCCATTGAAAATAATAATACATTAATAGAGTACAGTCATTGTATCTTTCCTTGTTACAAGTATACTAATCAGTAAGTCTATAGGATAGACAGGTGAAAAAAATAATCTTCATGTACCGGAAAGACTCTATTTGGTACATGAAGATTCTTATTTTCACCAGTAGATGGCACTAGTGTGCCGCACACAAATTTGCACTTTACGCATAGTTGAACAGTAGCTTACTTAGATTATCTTAGAATGGATAATTTTGCAAAAGAGTCCAATAAAAAATGTAATGTTTTAAATTACCTGCAAATAACTGCTACCTTCCTTTGAAGCTAATCAGTAGTCATACAAAAATAAACAAAAATCAACCTGTTCAAACAGGATGAAGGAAAATTAAACATCTGAACAAAGCTGCTCTTCCCTTGGCAGTATTGCAAACGAATCAACTTTATAGCTCTGTATTGTTTTGTTTCTCCTCAAATAAAGTTGGTCTAAAATCCAATTTTGAGCAATAATAACAGTCATAACAAAGATCACTGACAAGCACTTTACCATTCACACGTTCCAATCTTTGTTCTCATAATTATAGTTAAAGGACGCATGCAACACTTACTAAAAATTCGATTTTTTTTGGTTCTTACAATAATCTTCGATGTCCTTTTA
The DNA here is from genome assembly GCF_051989575.1 of Stigmatopora nigra. Classification (NCBI taxonomy): domain Eukaryota; kingdom Metazoa; phylum Chordata; class Actinopteri; order Syngnathiformes; family Syngnathidae; genus Stigmatopora; species Stigmatopora nigra. The sequence continues at coordinate 5,802,749 of NC_135508.1, read as the reverse complement.
TTGCAATCATGAGATAATCTCAGGTGAAAATGGCCAGGCTTTCATGCTATTCCATTTGATCCAAAAACAATGAGATGATGAGTTTAACATTTATATTCAATATGTAAACACACTTTCTATTGATTGGCTTGGTACTCATTGGACTTGTTGTTCTGCTTCATTTGAATATGGAAAGCTTTGTTTGCCACTGCTTTAGTCTTATTAGGAAACCTAAACCCGACACTATTCCATTTTATTAAAATTTCATATGGGCCAGACCATTTTAGATATAATATTTAGATTTTCTTTCTATAAATGGATTAAAAGAACTAGATTAAAAGCCCCGAATATTCAGTTTTTTATAGATCTAAAACAATGTTTATTTTAGCTTTTTTAAAATATATTTTTAGATTTTACAAAATGATTTTTGAACTAAAAACAAAGAAAATATGGATTAAAAAATAGCAATTATTGATTTAAAAGGGGGAAAATCAGGAAATTTAATATACATCTATACTCTTCATTTTAATTTGACCCTAAAACAAAAAGTCGGCACTCATGATTTACTTTGCCGGGCCACACAAAATGATGCGGCAGGCCAGATTTGGCCCACAAGCCACCACTTTGACACCTGTGCCCTAAAGTATTTCCTGCAGGTGCAGAAGTGGGAAAGCATGATACGTAACTCTTGTTGTACTTGATGCATAGAATTTTCTTCCTCCCCCAAATTAAGATATTTATTCCTTAATTCCCCTGAAATGTGAAAGATGCAAAATGGCACATTCATCTTTGAGTGAATGAGTAGCATATTCCCATTGATAATATGTTTCGTTGTTCTTTTTTCCCTTCCATTTCATTGGCTATTGCATACAACTGAATAGAAGGGGTCACAGTGTCATTTAGATTAGATTAAAAATCACTTATTCCCACTTCATGCATAAAATGTAGTTTATGTGGGTGTGTTGTATTTGTATATAAAAACAAGAATGTCCAACCTGTCACCTTGGGGATCCTAATCTGGCGACTACTGATGCCCTCTCCGCCTTCACTGAAAGGTTTAATCTGGATGACATAGTCCTCATTGACAGGCAGTGACAACTCTAAAGATGTGGTGTTGGTCTCCACCACACTTGGAAGGCTGTGTTTGTCCTTGCTGTACATCACCTATGGGGAAAAAAGACAAAGTTTGTTTTCTTAAAGTACAACAAAGAACATGGAAATCAACTGTGATAAAATAAGTTGGCACTTTATTGGGTTCATCTGAGTCAAATAGGCGGCCCGGGGGCCAAATCTGGACCGCCGCATCATTTTGTGTGGTCCGGGAAAGTAAATGATGAGTGCTTACTTTCTGTTTTAGGATCAAATTCAAAAGAAGAGTATAGATGTATATTAAATTTCCTTATTTCCCCCTTTTAAATCAATAATTGTATTTTTAAATCAATTTTTTCAGTGTTTTTAGTTAAAAAATCATTTTGTAAAACCTAAAAATATATTTAAAAAAAGCTAAAATATACATTGTTTTAGATCTATAAAAAAAACGAATATTCAGGGCTTTTAATCCAGTTCTACTTAATCCATTTATAAACTAGACTAGAGTAAAGTAAAATTGTACAACACCAAAGAAAAAGTGCAGTAACCTCTATAATATGTCATTTAACTGATGAGCAACCTATTACCCCATAAGAACTAGCTATATTATATATTTGTTTGATACACTGGTGATAGAGAGTAATACATTTTCTTAGTTATTACCTTATTAATTTTCACACCATTTAAGTGAGGTATGGATAATTTCCCCAAATGATACCTGGCAAATTTATGTTCACCATGATGCGAAATAAGTGGGACAACTTGTGTTATGTGATTTAATAAGAGCACAGCCTACTAAAAAACTTTAAAAGAGAACATATTTTTCCCCAAAGGTATTCATCGAATATATTATTGGCTTTATTTAGTTTTTACAGAACTGAACACAAAACAGAATCTTCATAATGAGACACTATTTTGTAATGTTGAAAACTACAACTGTAAATCAGTATTGTGTTTTTTGTCACACTGTGTCATTTGAAGTGCTTTTCTTTTCAGACTCTATAAATATAACTGGCATGTTTTTTTTTGGTGTAAACCACACTTAAAATCTTTGTTTTTTTCCCCAAAACATTAACAGTGCACCTTTAGTATGAATTTTGGTTCTGCTTAATGACCTCAAACCTATTTTGTGGATTATAATGATCAAAACCATACGTAAAGTATGTTATATATATGCAATTTAAAACTAAAACATTAAATATAATGTTGAAAACAAATACTAATAGCATGTGTAAATAGAAACTTATTCATTTATGGTGCACTTTATAATCCTGTGCACGTTATAGTCCAGGAAATAAGGTAAACAGTTGGGAATACCATATTTTCACGACTATAACGCGCACTTAAAAGTCTTAAATTTTCTCTAAAGTAGACAGTGCGCCTTATAATCCAGTGCGCCTTATATATGGAAAAAACAGAAAACCAAAAATGAAAAACCACTACTGTCGGATATGAAAAAAAACACAAACGCCTGAACTGAAACAATACTGTTAAATATGCAGATGCCATCTTAGTTTCCAACATCTTCCATCATATAGCTCCTCCCCCACTGCAAGATTTTATACCAAAAAATCCAAAACATCAACAGTGGCTGGCTCTAGAGATGACTGTGTTTAGTGAGTGCTTCATACCTGCAAGTCAATAGCAATTACCATATTTTCACGACTATAAGGCACTTAAA